>NC_137266.1:13550313-13627813 GCF_053477335.1 Acartia tonsa | reverse complement strand
GGGATAAGGGATAGGAAACCTGGCCATAAATTAGGTCTCGGCCTGGTTTTGAAAGGGATCATGCAACTTTTACCATTTGCCTAATTTAATGACCTTACTGGCGGACGGCTCATATTGGCTACCGCTCTAAACCAATAGTGTTCTGTGATTTGGGCTTATTTTGTATCAACCAATCACCAATTGGCGGAGCCAATTGGTGATTGGTTGATACAAAACAAGCCCAAATCACAGATGGCGGAAATTTTAGAAGCAGACAATTCTTTAAAAAATAATGATTTCGTCTGCTACGAAAAAATAAATATAAATGGTGTTAGATCACATTAGTTTAATTATTAAATCTGCTTAGAGTTAAACATTAAAAAAGGGCCACATAGAAAAAACAAAAATAACGGGATTATTTTTTTGGAAAGAAGGTAGCTATGAATTTTCATTTGGTAGTTTATAAATTAGATGTTGTATATTGAATTTTAAAAATTTAGTACGGAGTTGATACAACACCTTCACCCTAATTTTTGTACAATACAACACAGTACAGATATATCATTACATTATATCCAGTATAGTATCCAAAGAACTTGATAGAATGTTACCCAAGTGCATATCTATTTATTTATTTTGAATTTTAATTAGCAATGAAATTTTCAAATAAAATTTTTACTCATTAATAAAAATGCAAATAATACAAACTAAAATCTGTCTGAGGGAAACCCAACGATAGCTTTCTGACAGTTCAAATTACCAAAGTAAAAGATAAAAAATTTTGGGGGAGAAAAAACTTCATTTTAACAAAAGCCATTAATATATAGGTTTATAAAAAGTTATGTTTTTTACTTTAAACTAGCTACCTGAATTTGATTCTATACTTTATCTACACACAGCTTTTTCATTAGCATTTTATACGAACCACTGCGCTATCCCAAAACTGGTTTATTAGGCTAGAAATAGGCCTAGGCTTGAAATAGGCCTGAAATAATATTTTCCTACGTTTCCCATCCCTTATCCCTGATTCTGCTAGGGAGGAGATAATGGTATTTTAATTAATTCACAATTATTATTTCTCCTTATAATTTACTAGATAAAAAAAAGGTTTTGAAAATATGTCTTTACTGCAAGAGCTATTAAGGGATAATACAATGGACCACATTTTGATGTACATTCTTAATTAAGATAAACAAATTTACCCCATCTACAGTTTATGATTCTTAGTATAAAGGTTTAAACATTGTTACTTTTGACCATCAAATCAAGATTCTTTTTTTTTACCACCAAAGCGTTATAAAAAATCTTTGAATAATTTTAAAGAAAATCATCAGTTATATAGAATAAACACCTTTTCATGATAATTTAACAAACACTCATGGAGTATAATATTAGGATTTTATTAACTTTTAAATTAAATTTGCCAATTTTAAATTTTAGAAATTTAACTTCAAATATCATTTGTTAAAATAATTAGTACAATTTATTCTAAATTCGTCAATTTTAGTTTCAAAGCTATTCTGTAAGTGCCTGTGTCTGTCTGTCTGTGATGTAGGAGGGTTAAAACTTTCGGAATAGTCCCTTTTGTGGCAACGCCCCTTAAGGGGCGATTCGTCGTATTGTTAGAATGGGGTATTCCTGTCCAGTTTTTTGTTTAATTTTTAACTAACGGTCCATCATTTATTACCTATTAATATTCATTCCTAAACAAAAAAACTGGACAGGAATATCATTCTCATTTAAACAAAAAACTCATTTTTTTATGCTAAAATGTGGTTTAATTTTGGTTTTTAATTTTCATTTATTTCCCGGCTATGAGCATTTATATCCCTGATATCAAGTTTCTTTTAATAATTAATAAAAATTCTAAAATCTTCCACAAAAAAATTAAAAATCTTCTAAAAATAACTACCTCCGGGAAATAAATGGGGTATTCCTGTCCAGTTTTTTGTTTAGGAATGAATATTTCTCACCCGAGGGAATAAATGATGGACCGATAGGTCATCATTTATTCACGAGGGTAAGAAATATTCATTCCTAAACAAAAAAACTGGACAGGAATATCATTCTCATTTAAACAAAAAGCATTTGAAATTAGCCGGATATCCGGTATCCGGCCAAAAAAATATCCGGCCCAACCCTAATAAATATGAAAAAAGGAGATTATTTTCTTTCTTTTAGTAATTAATAAAAATTATAAAATCTTCCAAAAAAAATTAAAAATCTTCTAAAATCATACCAGGGATATAAATGAGATACCAGGGAAATAAATGAATATTTACATCCACTATTTAAGGGGTTGTTTATATGGGAATGAATATTTACATCCACTATTTAAGGGGTTGTTTATATGGGAATGGCTTTTTATAGGTTATTTTAGGTTAAGTTAGGTTATATTGGGTTAGGTGATTGCCCCACAGGGTTAGGCAATTTGCCCCGCAGGGGCTAGAAACATGAGAAAAGCTATTGTGAAAAATACGAAGAAGCGCCCCTTAAGGTGCGTTGCCACGAAAGGGACTATACCAAAACTTTTATTATTATAATAGCCATTTCTGACACTTTTCTATCTGCTTTTGTAGCCTCTAGGGGTGGGCAAAAGAGATCAGGAAAATAGCCTTAAACCACCCAAAGACATTTATAAAGCTTCCCTAAAAGGTTTTATAAATTCAGACTAGGAGTTTACCAGATGTTTAGCTTTAAACAAAAATGATATTGCTTTACATTATAGGATTTAAATTTCAGCCCCTTCTCTTTTTGTTTTTAGGGACAATAGAAAGATTTAGAAAGCTCTTTTGTGTATAATGTGTGTGTGTGTGTGTGTGTGTGTGTGTGTGTGTGTGTGTGTGTGTGTGTGTGAGTGTGTGTGTGTGTGTATGATTTAACAGCATATAAGCACACACACACCTACACACACTCACACACACACCTACACCCACACACACTCACACTCACACACACACACATACACATAACAAACACACTCACTCACAGAAACGCACCTACACACACCTACACACACTCACACACACACCTACACACACATACACATACACATAACAAACACACTCACTCACAGACACACACCTACACACACTCACACTCACACACACACACATACACATAACAAACACACTCACTCACAGAAACGCACCTACACACACCTACACACACTCACACTTACACACACACACACACTCACACACACATTGACAATGCTGTATTTAGTATTTCCTAGTAAAAGTAAAATCTATTGATATTTAAGAAGCAGACAAAGCTTAAGAAAGTTGTTCTATATTAAAACTATTAGAATTATTTTTATATTTCCAATATGAATGAAGTTATTAATGGTGAAATTGAAAAGCCCCTAGAGACAGTTGAACAATGTGAAGCTAATGATAGTGTTGAAAAAGAAGCAGAAACAAATATTGTCAATGGAATTGATAAACTAGAAATTAATGTAGAAGTAGAATTGACTAGAAATGCAGCAAGTAAAAAAGTGAAACCCTGTGATGTATGTCTTCAATTATCAAAAGGTTTGCTCTGCTTAAAAGCTGCAAAAATATTTATTATTATTATCCTATTATATTAAGTTTAACTAAGGTTTTGTTTGTGTGTATTGAGTTAAGGGTAGTTTAATTTAGGTTTTGAAATGATTTAAGAATATTTAATTTCAAGATTTAGGTTTTTGGATGGTCTTAGACTATTTTTTAGGCCCTTAGAATCTATAGGCACATTTGCTAGTTTTAGATAATGGATAAAATGGATAATGAATAAAACTGTGTTGGTTTTCCCGGCTGCAATTTAAGATATATTACTCATTTAAAAAAAAATTCTATGGCTTAAAAGTAATTATTTGACATTTTTTGGACGCAACCCAATCTTTCCCACTTTTGTATTACTTTTGTAGGAACATGATTCCAGTGACGTCATATTTTTCTTTCCCGAAAAAGGGAAGGTGGGAAGAAAATCTCTTCAAAAGAGATAGGGAAAACCCCCTTTTCTCCCATCTCTTTTTTTTCTTCCCCCCTTCCCTTTTTCGGGAAAGAAAAATATGACGTCACTGGAATCATGTTCCTACAAAAGTAATACAAAAGTGGGAAAGATTCGGTTGCGTCCATTTTTTGTCCTGTCGTCTTAGAGACATCGAGTGGAAGAGGTGTAATTTTCTTGGTTGCTAACAAAGAAGGTGTTTAAAATTTCTTGTGATGAATGAATGGCATTATTTCGATAACCGTGCTTATTTTTCATTCTACTCTGCAACTTATGAAAGCTGTCATCTTTGTTATTTTGCTTGATTAACAATAATTTATTTTATTTAGGTGTAACTAAATGTAAAGACTGTTTGGAAGCTATTCTCTGTGATCTATGTATGCCAAAACATAGGTAACTAGATTAAGATCTTCACAACGGCACAGCCTTTGTGGTGTTGATAGAAAGCAAAGCGTGTTGTATAAAGCTTAGAATTCCTAATTGTGTAAGTTTCTTTACTAATTTTTTTTCTGTTTTTTTTTGGAATGAAGATATTTAAAATTAAGAAGAAGAATTTCTTTCACGGAGTTTGAAATTTTTTATATTGTACCTAAATTTTGGATCATGGAAAGAAAACGAAAGTAACAAGTTATGCCGTATTTTTACAGCTGCATTTCTCCTATTTCTAGCCCCTGTGGGGCAATTATTAACATCTACCCAATCTATCCTATCAAAAGCTACTGTGAAAAAAAAACAACGTTTTCTTTCCATGATCAAATTTTGTTTTGTTTTTAGATTAAAAAGATCTTGTCTGCCATGGAGAGCTGTGAAAAGAAAAGAGTTTGGCAGATGTCTGATTGCCTCAGCTCATATTCAGCCACTACAGGTTTTACATTTTAAAGTTCTATTGCGTTGGCTTCACCAGTTATCTCAAATTTATTTAATAGCCCCTATCATATGCCTTCCTCTGAATACCTCTAAAAACGCGTTCTCCAAAAAGTTCAGAGGACTATCACACATCATGCAATTTTTTCTTATTTATCTAGCTTTAGTAGGATGTTTATGTGTATATCCTTATACTAAAGTAACAGGATGTCTGTTTGTCTGTGTGTTTGTGTGTCTGTACCGAAGGATCTCGCTAACCACTGAACCGATCGGGTTCTCCTTAACAGGGTAGCTTCTTATAGGACCAGGGAAGGTTTATAACTATTTTGGGGGAGGGCACCACCACCCTCCCAAGAGAAATCGCACTAGAAAAAAATTACCCCCCCAAAAATTTATTTTTTAAAACAAAACAAAAAAATTCCCTCAAAATTTTTTTTTTACTTTTTCTTTTAAAATAATAAAATTGGGTTATTAAATTCGACTCTCCTCAAGTGCCCCTAGAGGCCTCTAGGGGCGTAGCCGCTAGTACAGAATACATGAACTAAATACAAGAAAATTATTAATATACATGTTCATTTTTCCTGCAACTGCCAGAAGCTGCATTTATGGTGTGCTAACACTTCCCAATGTTAATCACGTTTTCAAATCAATAGGAAAAAATTTTTTCTACAGCTTAAATGGTTTATTTCTCCAAGACACAAAGGGCGTAGGGTGTAAAATTCTCGTTAGGGGGTAAATTCTTTTGATTCTATATATTTCCAAAAACTTGGTGGGGAGTTGGTTCACCCCTTTACTCATAAAATTTATAACCTTATGCGTCATTTTGTAACTTTATTGTGAGGATTTTATGCGAAAGAAATAGCACAATTTACAAGATTAAGGTGAACCAGATAAAAGTACTCAATAATAATTATTTATATTGGCCATGGCACTATATTATTATTATGAATTCCGAGAAATAAAGATATGTAAGAATATTGATTATAGTACTCAAAATAATCAATTTTAGAGAGGGAGAGGACATTGGGCTGTTAACTACACTAGTTCTCAAAGCATTTAATAACGTTTTCTTATTTGTACATATTTGAGGACTTTTATTGAATTTTGATTGGTTGGTTTATTTAGTTGAGTGTCCAAACGCTTTAATTTTTCTATGGTAGATTTGTCTCAACCCTCCCTTAAAATAGTTATCTATTTCCTAGCCCTATAATAAGCTTCACTGTAAAGGAGAACAATATCGGTTCAACGGTAAAAGACAATCAACCTGTTACTTTCATATAAGAATAAACTTTTCTCGTATTCATTTGAATCCGGTGGATAGGATTAGGAACCGGTTCTCATCCATACGAAAAAACTATGTCTAGCATCGTATTATATCCAGCTTTCTACGAATATAAAAATGTACAATCATAAGATTAAAACCAGTTTTTTAGCCCGTGCCTGCATAATTATCCATTTATTGCTATAAAACTATGATGTAAAAGTTACAATACATTTTCAGATGATTCTGATAGACACAGCCGTCATAACAATACCTGCCAACAGACTTGCATGCATGGGTTGTGGCAGAGATGTCAATTGTAGGTAAGATTTGCTTCAAATATCTCATCTTGACTGCTTTGGACGATTGCATTCTTATTTTGGACCAAAAGGCGATGTATCGTTAACAAAAAAGCTCTAAAATCGGTGGTAGAACCAACAAACATTACCACTTTTAAAGTGTAATAACTTAATAAGCTGAATATTACCTAAAAGTTAAAACAAAATTGTATATGAATTTGTTGCAAAATTGCGTAAATAAAGAATACTTTTCAAGGACATACTTATTGGGACTAGATTGTAGAGATGCTTCTCCTAAAACATTGTACTTTGTTGTCCTATGAATCATTGTTCAAAAAATCAATCAGATGAAAAAGATAAATATAATGGATTATTATAATTTACAACAATCATTTATGTTTTTGTTGGCCCTAATTTTGACTCAACCCTATTATTTTGTGTCCATAATTTTCCTTATAACAGATATTATAATGTGTCTGTATAATTATTATAATGTTGGTGCTTTCCCTCAGAGTACCTATCAAGCTCAGAACCCCCCCCCCCCTATTTTTGAAATAAATTAATAATTGATTTTCCCATAGAATAAGGAGGAATAGAAATGAAAACCCTAAATGTTTCTGGGAAATTTGAAGGAATCTTTGACTTGCGCAGTAAAAACAATAATGATAAAGTACAAATCACAATGACTAGTTGGACAAAACTAGAAAAGCTTAATTTGTATCAACATCTAATATAAGAAACATAAGAGCGCAACCTAGTTTTATAATATAAATACTGAGACCAATATTTTTTTTGTAAATTTTCTTACATAATTATTTTTTAAGGCTTAATATGCACATTAAATTCATTTTTAATCCATTGTGAATAGGGAAGAGGAAGCTGGATTCTTGGCTACATGGCTTTTAGTAAATCATTGGAAAAGAAATTTATTTTGAATATTTTTTCTGGATAATTACTGAAATCATGTTATTTACTAACACCCTTGTAGCCGTTTTGGTCATTCAAAAGTTCCAATTTTACTTCAGGCTAGCCAGGCAGAATCTTCTACCTGGATTCTATTCTATACTTTATCTTCTTTGGATTTTCCCCATGTCTAATCTCTTCGGGTGACCCTATCCCTATAGATCTACCCTATAACTATTACAACATAACCTAACTTACATTGAAAACAAGGATGACAACATCTATAAAAGCGAAGCACTGAAACAGTAGGACAAACGGACATGAACAATTATATAGTGTCAGAACTGAATAATCAGAATATGAATGTATAAGAGTCGAAGAAAAATTGTAAGTAAATTTGTTGTAAAACTGCTTTATACACGATAATGTTTATGGACATACTTACATTTTAGGACTTGATTATAGAATTGCTTCGCTTATAACATTATACTTAGTTGTCCCAGGAATCAATATACCAAAAATCAGATCAATCGGATGATTAGATCACATAAAAATTTGTTGTTAAAAAAGTAGAAAATTCAACATGTTTAAAATGGACGTACAGAACTTTTGGTAATGAATATAGAGTTGCTACGCTTTCTAAATCGTACCTAACTACTAAAGGAATCACCATGCAAAATTTGAAATCGATAGGACAATTCTAACATGCCTAAATTAACGAAGCTATCCGTTACGGACAGACGGACCGACCTTAATTATAGAAAAGCTTCGCTTTTAAAAACAACACCCTATTTTCAATTTATTTCGGAATAAGGGGTGCGGGGGGTTGTGCTAGATTACGCGGAAAACTGAAATAATTTTCCTTATACCAGATAACTGCTTTTCATTTAGATACCTTATTTAATATTCAAAACAAATAAAAGGATTGTTGGTATAGGGATAAACCTTTTTAATATCCTTATACTAAAGTAACAGGATGTTTGTCTGTCTGTGTGTACCGAAGGATCTCGCTAACCGCTGAACCGATTGGGTTCTCCTTAACAGGGTAGATTCTCATATGTCCCGGGAAGGTTTATAATTATTTTGGGGGAGGGTACCACCACCCTCCCTAGAGAAATTAAATTTTTTAAAAATTTACCAATTTTAGAAAGAGAGTTCAACGAAAAATAAACGTCAAACGTAAATTTTTTTAACGTTTTCTTTTAAAATCCAAAATAAGAAATTGAATTATCAAATTCAACTCTCTCCTCCTCAAGTGCCCCTAGAGGCCTCTAGGGGCGTAGCCGCTAGTAATCAATAAAGTAAAACTAGTGGCAACACCTCTAGAGGACTCAAGGGGAACTTGAAAGAAGGATAAGAGACTAAGTCGACCCCTCTCGACTTTCAATTTAAGCATTCAAAAGAAAAAGTAAAAAAATCTTAATTACACTATGATTTTGAGGACAAATTTACATTTTAGGACTTGATGAAAAATATAGAAATACAGAAAAAAATCTTTCATTTTAGAATAATATTACTATATAGAGATGCTACGCTAGATATGATGTTGGCTAAGACAAAATATAACCAAAAAAGAATTACATCAAATTATACGAATAAAACTGTTATCTAATTAACTTTATAATGTGACATATACAATTGTTGATAATTGATTATCTTATAATTTGATAGAGATTGCAATAAAAGATAATAGTTATTTCTCGTATTGTATTACTAGAGGTGGCGTTCTAAAATTATTCCGCTATTAGCTAGATTGAATATTAATCTTTTTCTTCCATTGTCCTATCCCTGTTTAAAATATTAAAGTATTTCTTCTTTCTTTAAAATATTTTAGGATCCTAATATTTTTTATTTCAAATTATCATCCTGAAAGGGTTAAAATGTTTTGTTAGCTGTTAAGTTTTAGTTCAATATCCGACCACATTACACACGTATTGCTAGTATCAAATTATTTTAAAACTAAGTTTTCTTTTATTTACTATATTATAAATTTAAATTTTCTGTTTTATGAATATAAATTTAATACTTCAATATAATTCAAATAGCAACATGAAATAAAAAAAAGAATTTATTCTTCAAGCAGTAAAATAATGGGTAATATCGTTTTGGTCAATGGGAGTTTATTATGGATTATTGGAGCACTATGAGTTTTAAACATTTATTCCTTGGAAAACATGAGCTCATATATAGACATTTATTTCCTATATAGATCTGACATGGATCTTGAAGCAATAAAGCAGGCTGTTTTGTAAATGTTAAAAATTGGAAGAATCTATTAAATAAAAGTTATCGCAAATATACTTAGTAAATAAACGGCTTTCCGCGGATATAGAATGTACAATTTTAAGATTAAAACCAGATTTTTTTTCTTTTTTTCTCGTATTCATTCGAATCCGGTGGATAGAAACCGGTTCTCATCCATACGAAAAACCATAGGTTTGTTTGTTTATCTTAAAATTCAAAGATTTATGATTAGGGCAATTTTACCCTCCCCCCCTCCAAAAAAATACCACAAATGGTTTGGTGGACAATGAAACCAGTTTTTTTTTATTCTTAAGTTGTAAATAAATACATTTGTTATATATGGTTGACTAATTTATCTAAACAACGTTTAAAAACAGGTTTAGTATATAATTAACTTTTTTGAGTTAAAAAGAACATCAAATAAAAAAGGATGAAAATATCCATAAGTAGAGAAACGCAAAGAAAACATGGATGGACAAACGTATAAATTGGGTAATAGAGCAATCGTGGAAAAAAGTGAAGAATCATATTTTTAATAGAAAATTACAACACCCTTACCAGACAATTTAAATTTTTTTTGAAGCATGTATGTTTTAGTAAAGGATATATTCACACAAAAATCATCAGCCTGTTTTACATAGCAGCCGAAAAAAAAATTACAGACTGACGGACGACCAAAGTAAATTATATAATGGCTTCGCTATGACAATTTTAGTCTTTAATTTTAGATATTGCTGCCCCAAGTGTAGGGTACCCTTTTGTGGGACTGAATGCCCTGAAATGGTAAGATTCTTCCTTGTTTTTTTTATCAATCAGTTAATTCTTATATAAAAGTAACAGGATGTCTATCTGTGTTTATCGAAGGAATTTGAAAACCACAAAAATGTTATAATTCTCCTTTACAATATAGCATTTCATAGGCCCAAGGAAGGATTATAACTATTTTGGGGTGATAAACAACAACCTTCCCAAGAGAAATTACCCGTACAAAAAAAACCCCTATATTCTTTTATAATTTTTTTTGTTTCACCTCAAGTAACCCTAGATGTCACTAGGGGCGTAACCACTATTACCAATTACAACAGATTGATAGAATATTTGAAATATTATTTATGTAAAAGTAATAAATTTTATATTATAGTACATAATGCATTTTGTATAAATAGATATATGAACATAGATTTGGGGATTTATAAACTTTTATTGGTTTTCTTTTTTTTCTCTCAAAAATAGTTAGAATCTGATTTTAGAATATTTTTATTGAATAATTAATTATGAAGATAAAACAAGAAGGGTTATTTCCAATGACAATAAAGCTGATTTTAAAAATTAATCCAAATAATCTAGTTTGTGTGGCCAAGTTTTATCCGCTGTAAAACATTTTATGTATTTTTGACGTAAGCAAAATAATTGATTTAGAAAAAAATATAGAAAAAGTTTGTATCATATGCAATAAAAACAACAAAAAAACACTGAATTGGGTATGATAGTTTCATTTTCATAATTGGCTATCAAATTCAATAGTGTTGGCACAGTGCTTTAATTCAAAGAGCCAGTAGGGTAAGCACTGGTATCCACCCCCTTTCAAATAAGTTTTATAAATTTTTTCTATGCCTAACCCCTTCTGGGAACTAACCTATGAAGGGCTAACAAGCATCCAATATTACTAAATCTAACCTAAATTAAAAAAAAATTCCCTCCCCCCTCTTTAATTTTCAATTAATTTCAAATTAAGAAGGAGGGGGGGGGGGGGGATTAGTGCTCGCCAGGGTACATATTTAAAATCAAATAGAATAAGAAGAAATTGAATATTTAGGGTATCCATGTGCTAGAATGTGATAGTCTGAACCAATGTAAATTCAATGAAATAACTGTTGAGAATACAGGTATGTTGGTATGTTGAGAATACAGGTATGTTGGTATGTTGAGAATACAGGTATGTTGGTATGAAGCAGGGCTCGGCACCCGCACGTCAGCTGCCTGTAAGCCTCCAGGAAAAAAACATTTAACCATTTATAAAGCAGCTGGAAGTCTAAACCTGACCCAACTATGGCAATCCGAGGTAGTAAAAGTGGCTGACTCAGATTATGACGTCAAAAAAATTAACCAATGAGAGGCCACTATAAATTTTACCATTAGTCAATTACAGTGTATTCTGGACTCTCATTGGTTAATTATTTTTGACGTCATAATCTGAGTCAGCCACTTTTACTAGGATCTGGCAATCTCTCTTTTATTTTTTTTAATGCGTCCAAACGGGTTTTAATATTTGAAGCTTTATCGCGGCTGGCGAGTACTGGTATGTTTAAACATATTGGTATTTAATATTTGAAAATATATTTCTTTTTGAAAATCCTTATATAAAAGTAGGATGTCTGGTCCTACCCCAAACGTAAGAGTCCCAAACGTCAGAGTGGACAAACGCAAGAGTCCCAAACGCAAGAGTCCCAAACGTCAGAGTGGACAAACGTCAGAGTGGGACAAACGTCGGAGTGGACAAACGTCAGAGTGGACATTGCTTAAGTAAAACATCAGAGTCTATGCTATTTTAATTATAACCTAACCTAATCATAAAGAAAATGACTCTGGCTGCAGCACTCAGCACCCTGGCCTACCTAGCCGCAGCGCTCGGCCCCCTAGCCTGCCTAGCCGCGGGCGCTCGGCCCCCTAGCCTATAACCTAACCTAACCTAATCATAAAGAAAATGACTCTGGCTGCAGCACTCAGCACCCTGGCCTACCTAGCCGCAGCGCTCGGCCCCCTAGCCTGCCTAGCCGCGGGCGCTCGGCCCCCTAGCCTATAACCTAACCTAACCTAATTATAAAGAAAATATATTATAAAATCGAGACTCATACGTTTTACTTATAAAATGTCCACTCTGACGTTTGTCCCAAAAATCCTGCGTTTGTCCACTCTGACGTTTGTCCCACTCTGACGTTTGTCCCACTCTGACGTTTGGGACTCTTGCGTTTGTCCACTCTGATGTTTTTCCACTCTGACGTTTGGGACTCTTACGTTTGTCGTGGAACCGGATGTCTGTGTTCGTACTAAAGTACATTGCCAATTCCGATAAACCGATATGGTTCTCCTTTACAGTGTAGCTTCTCATAGGTCATTGGAATGTTTTTAACTATTTGTCGACTTCTCGCCCCCCCCCCGTACACCTCAAGTGCCTCTAGAGGCCTCTAAGGGCGAAGTAGCAAGTATAATATAAAAGTAAGGTTTCTTTGTCTGAAGCTTAACAGCTCAGAAATTACTATGTAAAGAAAATTTGGGTTATAGTCCTTTCCACGACATCCCTCCATAAGGGGCGATTACTCGTATTTTTAAAATGGCTTTTTATAGGTTATTTTAGGTTAGGTTAGGTTATATTGTGTTAGGTGATTGTTCCACAGGGTTAGGTAATTGGCCCCGCAGGGTTAGAGCCCCCCGCAGGGGCTAGAAATAGGAGAAAAGCTACTATGAAAAATACGAAGAATCGCCCCTTATGGCGGGATGTCGTGGAAAGGACTATACCCGAAAATTTTATTAATGTCTCAGGGTTGTTTTAGGCTATTTTACTAACCTCCCCTAGAGACAATATTGTTTTAAATAATTCATTTTTAGATTTGACGCTTTATAAGGCAGTTGGTGTTCTACGACTGTTAAGGTAATGACTTATGGTATAGCCTTGTTCAATGTTAGTCTGACACATTATCTAACAGGTTCTATGTGACATGATACCTTTAGTATGTCAACCACATCTACTTCTGGAAAAATGCCGTATAATAAATAAAAAGCAACAGGATGTCTAGTATATATATTTTGAAGCTTAATATATCACCAAACGCTTCAACAACATTGTTCTTTTTAAATGGAATCTTCTAATAAACACAGAAATGTTGATTATTTTCTTGGAAGATGGTGCCTCTACCCTCCCAAGAGAAATAGCCCCAAGAAAAAAAATTACTGGTTTAAAAAGATTTTTTTTTTATACTAAGATTAAAAGAGGAAAATAAACCCCTCTCTATCCTCCAGATAGGTTTAATATTTAAACAATATATTAAAATGAAGAAATATAAGAAATCAAATCGTTTTAGCTGCATTACAACAGAGCTTTATATTGCTTAAAAGATTAAATATAATTCCTGTATGGCTTTGAAACCGCTTAATATCCACAGGACAAGAACCTGTTCTCGACCATACTGAAAAAAATGTATCGCAGCGTTTTTTACTGAACTTTCTACGAATAATAAAATAAAAATTATAAAGTTAAAATAACTTAAATCAATCTTTTGTTTTCTACTTTTCTATCCGGGGAAAGCTGTCTATAATACAATGCGATAAATAACTTTATTATACTTTTAGATTAACGGATGAAGCTACTATAAGACTGTTAAATAGTTTAGAATCTCATCAAGAAGAAATACAATCAGATGATTCCATCAGGAAAATTATCATAAATATAAATTCAGTCGATGATTATCAACAGGAGACAGCGTAAAGTGGCACCAAAAAAATGACGTCATACAATACAATTTACCCATGGTAAACTTTATACTGGCCTCTCATTAGTTATTTCATTGTATGACTTCATTTTTTGGTGCCACTTTTCGTTGTCTCAATCAACAGTTTAAAATGCTCAAAAAACCTTTATTGTGAAACATACATCAATTAATAGTCTATCGATAAATTTTGTTATAAAAATCTATATATAACATCTTTACATCAAAACCAAAATTTATAAATACATATTGATCTCAAATACACCATTCACATGTGTTGTTTAGCCCCCTCAAACTTTTAAAACCCCTTTATATTAAAAAAATACATTAGATTACACCTTTAACACCTTTGAAACCCTCATTTGCCCCACTCAAAATAAAAAGCTTGGACGTCCCTGTATAGAGCAGCAATTTTAATCTAAATGGTGCTATTAAAATTAATTTGGATCTACTGCAGTTCACGGTAAAATATTGCTGGTAACGAATATTGACAAAAATTTGTGAATTTAAAAGGCTGCTAGCTGTTAAACGGCTGAATTTATAGATCATGCCCGCACACTGTTTTAGGTGGCATAATAAGGTCTACAAATAATCTGGAATAGTCATAAATCAATAATGCATAATTATCTCGCAGTGCAGAGAAATGCGCAAAAAAGGCCTGTTTTACGTGTCTTTTCTTTAGTGAAGCTATCCCTGTGCATTATTGGATCTTGGTTATTCCAGATTATTTGTAGGCCTTCTTATACCGCTTACAATGGTGTGCGGGTGTGATCTATACGTTCAGCCGTTTGGCAGCTTGCAGCCCTTAAAATTCATAGATTTTATGCAATATTCGTTACCAGCAATATTTTACCGTGAACTGCAGTAGATCCATTAATTTTTATGATTATTTTATAGAGATGAATTGTCAAACATTTGTCAGATACTACAGGAATTCCAATTTTCTAGGTAAAATTTATTTTTTTCTTCTTCTACTTAATATCTGCATATTACTAAAATGCCTAAAAATCTGTCAAAAAATTATGAGGACTTTATATTAACAATTTTTAATTCCTGCAAAAATTCAGATATTTTTAAAGAGATAGTGTTAAGTACATCCTATCAAGTTTAAAATGAATATAACTTGAAATTCACACAAAATGTCTTGTCCCAAATTTGTCTTTGTGTAAATTTTACCTTTAAAAACATTTTAATTATGTTTGATTTAACTTCTAATACTGATTTTTATTTTATTTTAGAGAAGAAATCACCAAAGCCTATGGAATTATTAAAATTAACAGGTATCAAATTAAAAATGAATTTGTGTTTTCCCTAAAAGTGCTTATTGAGCACAGAACCCCCCCCCAATTATTTTTGTCTTTGTTATTTGAAAATTTAAGGATGTTTTTTTGATGTTTGTAATTTAGCAAGGTTGACAACATCCATAAAAGCGAAGCTCTGAAACAGTAGGAAAGTTTGATCAATAACACTTATAGAGTGTCAGAACTGAAAAGCAGAATATAAATGTATAACTCTATAAAAAATAATAAGTAAATTTGTTGCAAAATTACTTTAATACAAAAAACTGTTGAAGGATATACTTATATTTTTAGGGATTAATTATAGAGATGCTTCGCTTATAACATTGGGCGTTGCTACAAAAGACCAACTCTACAAAAGACCAACGCCTACAAAAGACCAACTCTACAAAAGACCAACGCCTACAAAAGACCAACCCTACAAAAGACCAACGCCTACAAAAGACCAACTCTACAAAAAAAAAAAAAAAAAATAAAACAAAGCATTACATTTATTCAAGTAATGCATAATTAATTTATGTACATATTAATACAAGCACATATAATTTTTACAATTCTGATGTACAAAACTGGCATCTCAGATCCCGTCAGCTCTTATGACCAAACATGTACTCAGTAATTTAGGCGCGCTTGTAATTTGCCATTGTACTTTTTAAGTACTCAACTCCATTTTTGGTTTTTATAACTGCTCGGGCTGTACATTTATAAGTATTCTTTTGCCGGCAGACCCAATAAGGCATTAGATCTTAATTTCATGTTCTGGTACCGATGTTCGTCCTCTAGGCTTCTCTTTTCCTTGTTAAATATAGAAAAAAAACAGCTTGTTTCAGCCCCGCTTCTGCCATTTTATAAAAGGATTACCATTCGTTGCAAAATGTTTGAGAGTAATGAATTTTATCATTAAAATTGGAAGATTTTATCTCCAAAATTGGAAGATTTAAAAAATTTTCTTGGAAGATTTTCAAGCCATTATTTCATTACATTGATATAAAAAAATAGTTTTAATTTTTTCTCTCGTAATTGTGTCGTTTATAATCTAGTTAAAGCATTCATATATTCATTATATTATTTAATTTGATCAATACAGATATGATGGTACACCATTTGCAGCTATTGACCTTCCAGCTCTACGATTTTTTTAGGCGTTGGTCTTTTGTAGAGTTGGTCTTTTGTAGAGTTGGTCTTTTGTAGGCGTTGGTCTTTTGTAGAACCGACTAGTTGGTCTTTTGTAGGCGTTGGTCTTTTGTAGAGTTGGTTTTTTGTAGCAACGCCATAACATTGTACCTTGTTGCTAAAGGAATCCAAAAATCAGATAAATAAGATAATTGTATCACATAAGTTTTTTTTTATTAAAAAGGCAAAAAGCAACATAAGTTTTAAATTGTCGTTTGGACTTTCTGGTGTCGATTAGAGATTTGCAACGGACGGAAGTACGGACGGACCGACCCTTATTATATTAAGAAAAGCTTGGCTGTAAAGAATTAAAATAAAAATAGTAGTTTTAAGATTTAATTGCTAATTTGATTTTTTTATCAGTTACACAGTAAACAACAAACATGGCGGAGTTTACAGGTAATACATATTTTGAGATTGTTTATATAAAGCTTTGCCACTCCTTTTGTTGTCATCCTTGTTGAGGACTTATGCTTTATGGATCGGCTGTAGACATATTAAAGCAAGACGAACATTGAAGACAAGTAATCATTTGTTGTACGACCCTTTTCTTGAATTTATATAACTGACCATCGTAATGAGTTACACCTACATATTATTGGCCAAGACGTTCCCTTCTACCATAAAGGTTTGATACAGCAGTAGTAGGTTCTATTTTTAACGTCTTTAGTTAATACGTGGTTTGGGCCAAACCAACCGCTAAACCAATTTGGTTATATGTTTTGAGGGTATTCCTACTGGTACTTTGGTGGATTTTTAGCGTTTTCTGTGTTTCACTTTTAAAGGCTAAGATATAAAATCATTAAAGAATATACATACCAATATCAATAACCTATTAATTCTTTTTTTACGGTTAATTAAAAGTGGGAGGGGTTCCAACTGCTTTCAAATTTGCAACACATTTTTGTTGCATTAATTTTACAAGTTAGGGGGGATACAAGCATAAGTAAATAGGAGATTAATCAATCAAGACATCATATGGTATTCTGGTAATCTATTAACAGAAAAAATAATGTTGAAATGCAATTTTCATAGTTTATAATCGAATATAAATATGTATATCATGTGAAATGAACAACACTCTTATCTTTTTCAATTTGTCTAAGTAACAGGATATGTCACCGACTATCTGTCCCGATAGAAAATCCGCTAACCACTTAACTGATGTGGCTCTGCTTTACAGTTTGGCTCCTCATAGATTTATGGGAAGGGCACTACCACACTCCCAAAAAAATTCGTTCCAAGAAAAAAAGAACCCCCAAAGAAATTAATTTAAAAAAAATTAAAGTGGTTGGGGGGGGGGGGCAGTCGACTCCCAATCCTCCCCCGTCCCCCCACCACGAATAAATATGAAGGCCTCTAAAAGAGTAGCCGCTAGTATGTTGATATAGTAATATGGACAACAAAATATTGACCTATCCCTAGATCCCTGAAAAAGGGGATAGTAATGGTTGGTAATTGTAAATGACATGTCTGCAATTATTTACCTACAATATTACATAACCAGGGAATAATGGAACATGAATAGAGACAAATTACATATTTTTTACTCACAAAATGGATATAGGATACATCAAACGTGGATGTATTGACAGGAGAAAATTTGTCGTCAATTTAGTTTGCTAATATGAACATCATTTATAAATGAGAAGGGGAAGGGAAAGGGATTTCCTGTATTTTTTTTGTATCTTGTAAAGGAAAACTTTGTTTGTTAGTCTGTCTGTTTTGCTTCAGGGAACATGGAATTATAAATTTGATAAAGGTTTTGTGCTTTGCTTTTTATTTATCTCTCCTTCTAATATCTGCTCTATAACTCACTTTGTCCGTTTGATCAATCTTAGATTTTTCTGCCTCGTTAATTATGGAACTTTTCAACTTAGTATTAAAGATGAATTACTTTAAAAATTACTAAATAATACTGGTAAGTTTTAACTTAAGAATAATGTTTAAAAAACAAAAAAAATCTCATTCCTTCTCTAACTAAAAAGGACAATTTATTTTGTATGTTGGTATTATTAACAAAAGGACATTTTGTATTAAATGAACAAGCTTTTAGTAAGCCAGAAAATCTGATTTAAAAAATAATTTATTGAATCAAGCTTCTTAATGCAATGATAAAACCATAAAACCATATATGATAGATAATGTTTGTAATCTTAACAGATCTACAGTATAGATGTATATACAGTCAACTACCTCCCTTCATTTTTCAAAGACCTCTTTCGTCTGCTTCTAAATAATTTTCTGCTACTTAGCTGTGTTAATATAAGTGATATCATTGGTTGATTTTTAATCACCCAATAGGAAGGTGGCACAAGACGATGGCGATGGGGAGATACAGTTATTATACCCTTTCTCCCTCTAGTGTTTTACTCTAATGTAATCTTAACTATATTGGAGCGGAAAAAGTCTGAAATATCATAATTATAGAGTATCTCTGTAACAAATGATCTAAAAAATTTGCAAAGTATTATAATAACGTTTTCTCATTCGTTGGTTCAATAACTTTAGGAACTATTTTTGAATTTTGATTGGTTGGTTCATTAAGATTAGTGTCCAAATGTTTTAAACACTAAAAATATATCATCATGTAAGTTATCGGTCATTTTCTTATTCCTTTAGAACCCTGGAAGAAAAAATTTGAATTTGTTTGTAAATTCCTTATTTTTGTATTTCAGATCCATATTTCCAGTTGGAAGTCTGGTTGCACATTCCTGTCTCCCAAATATACAATATATTGAAGAGGTAACACACCAATCAATATAGAATTCGTGGATATATTAACAGTGAAATATTTTTTGTCAATTTAGGTTGATAATATCGAACTCATTTATTGGTCAGTTCTTTCACCCAGTAGGAGAGGATGGGATAAAGGGAGTGGATGGGATGGGGGGGAGGGGTATCGTTATATTAGCCAGCTGTGTTTATTAGAGTACATGAAAATCTAGTGCAATATCCAAGTAATAATATATCGATTAAACGCCATATTAGAAAACAGTTCTGAAAACTTTAGACAAATTTAAGCTTTTTTAGTGCCTATAAAAAAGGGGATACATTAAAAAAGTTTTAGCCAAAGTATCTTGAATGACGTCATATCATATTAATGGACTATACTCGGGATACTTCTGTCAAACGTTTTTAATATTGTCCCCTTTTTAATAGCTACTATATTGAGCTTCCTTGTTTTGTATTAGTTTGGCTAATAAATGTATAATCATACTGCCTGCCCCAAGTGGTAAAGACCCTTTGCGTCTGCTAGCAAATTGTTTTCTGTTCTTATGTAGGGACTTTACTGTGTTTATATTACAAGACCTAATAAAAAGTCGGTACAGGGCCTCCACCCTGATCCCTTGATACATAGAGCTCTTGCCCCCTCTATTCTTTTACTTTAATAAAAAAAATAACACCCAATACTAGAAAACAATTTTGAAAACTTTAAAAGCTCTTTAAATCTAAATTGGTTTGTATTAAATTTTGCAAGATTCATACAAGTTACTAAACGGTTTTGGGATATTTTTTTTTATAGATTAAAGCTTTCGATGGTTAAAATTTTTTCCTGACATACCCCTTTTCTCATTCGAATACTCAAATATCTAGGCCCTATTTGCTAGGGGCGCAACCGTTAGGGTTCAAAATGAACAATAAAGCATTATATCAACTAATTAAAAAAAAATAATTTTTGGTTTTCTTGGGCTATTATCATTGCTTACTAAGCCTGCCAGTAAGGATAAAACAGAGTTAAGGAGATTCTATGCGCAAAAAAAAACATTAAAATAAATACATAGTTTTGTCTAGACCACGATTCTAAATACCAACCTATCAAATAAGCTTTTAAAATAAGAATACACTTCAAATAATTTTTTTTTAGAACAAGTGCTTCAATTATTTGCAAAAATAACATTTATTAAAATCCAACCTTTTCTACATTTTGAATCAGTCCATCGGTACGTCCATAGGATAGAATTGACATATCCACTTTTAACCTTCCACGATGATGCCTGTAGCATTTAGGTATAATCTTAAAATTTTAGCAACTCTGTAATTATTACCTGAAGGTTTGTTTTATTATATTGCATTTTTAACCTTTTTAGTAGCAAAGCTACTCTATAATTTGAAATGTCCGTCTGTATGTCTGAAACGTTTTGGGGGAAACGTGATTTACTCGGCTCCTATTCAAGACAGCTGAAATTTTTAGTGAATATTCTCATTACATATACCCATCTAATCTATACATTGTTTTGTCCATCTGTCTGTTATTTGGGGTGCTAGATCGATTCCTAGATTTCCAGTTTTCGTGATCTCCTCAACTCCTTTTCAAGATACAGGGCTGAAATTTTCAGGGATTAATTAATTTTACAGTCTACATATTTTCACCAAGTTTTATTAATATTTTGTTTTTTTAATTGGGGTGCTAGATCGATTGCTAGATTTGTAGGTTTTCATGGTTTTTACGGTTCCTTTTAGGATTGACGACTGAAATTATCAGGGATTGAATATGCTCATGTTTTACATATTTCCATTAAGTTTCATTAAGATTTGTCTATTAATTGCGGTGCTAGATCGATTCCTATATTTTTAAGTTTTAATGAATATAAGGTTGGGTGATTTTAAAGGTTTGATGATTTCCCTATTTTACCAAGATTAATGTTTATTGTATGACACTGCTTTATTGTAATTTTTTCATTATATCCATTCATAATTTTTGCGATTCGCTACTTATGGATGTTGTCATCCTTGTTTACATGAAACTTTATATCAAATAATATTAATTATTGTCCTTCTATTGTTGTTTTCATTCGGCCGACAATCTAATTTGTTCAGCTTCGCTTTTTAGATCTTATCATATTTGTTATATTTGTAAATATTTTGCAGCACTTTTAAAAGTAAAATATCTAAATCTAATTTTTTAATACTTTAAATATTTAAAGTACGACAAATTTTGTCAATTTGTTCAATTGTATTTTGAAAATTAAAATATCTAACGTTTTTAGAAAAAAGTCTAAATTGGAAAAATATTAGGCGGTTTGCTCAGATTGCATATGGAGAACAAAATAATTGAAAAGAACTTTTTTTCATGCTTATTTTAGGTTTAGTTTGGTAAGAGTTAGTAGTGCTTTATAGGGCTAGTATCTCGTATGAACATTTTTTTTCTTCTAAAAAATCAACAATAATGGCTCTGGTGAGAGGAGGATTTGTAAGATTATTTTTACAGGGTGTTACTTAATTAAAAAAATGTCCATGGGAAGTTAGTTAGACTAAGCAATACTTTAGTTAAGTTAAAACACTATTACTTTGCACCAAATTAAATATGGCATATCATTTGGTGATAAATTGACAATTTTTCAAAAAATCACTTTTTTCATTAAAGGAAGTAATTTTGCAATATTTGCCTTTTTTCCCTTAGTAATTTAAATACATGCTCCTGATGTTTCTTTTTTTTTATGAAATAGGAAGGAGGAAAGAGATTAGCACTGCAAGCTGTCAGACATATTGAAGCTGGCGAAGTTTTAACTGTCAGGTAGTTTATTTCTTGCTAGCGTCTTCGCCCTAAGAGGCAGGGATCTAAAGGGATAAGACAATGGCCGATAATTTGATGTAATCCCTAATGATAATACATACATATAATTACCCCCTCTGTAGATGAAAATTAGTTGTTGAGACGTTTGAACGGTCCAAGGACAAACGCAGCAGTCCAAACCGTCAGAGTGTACAAACGTCAGAGTGGTAACTTAACCTAACCTAACCTATTTTATAGCTTTTTAAATGACTAAAATCTGTGTGAAGCTTATTTGTATATTCATATCTTAACCTAACCTTACCTGAATAGAAATAATTATTTAAATTAATATTTTCTCATGCGTTTGTCCACTCCGACGTTTGGGACTCCTGCGTTTGTCCTGGAACCGTTTGAACACTCAACTTAATGAATCAACCAATCAAAATTCACTTAAGTCCCCAAAGTTGTTAAGCCAACAAACAAACAAACAAACAATGAAAATTTGGGGACTAGTGTAATAAACAGCCCATTCTCTCCTCTCTCTCTAAAAGGCCTCTTGAGGTGAGGGTGTTGGTTTCGGGTTTAAGTCTGGCCTAAAACTCGTCATAGTATAGATGTTATAATTGATACTTAATGCTGCTTTATCAGGCGTATTGCACTTTAGTGTAAGCAGGGTTAATGTTATTGCTCTTTAACAGTTGGAACTCATTACCATGCAAAGTTAGTACTTACAGACAAATGTCAACGATGGTTGTCTGCTAGATATTAATTATTCTAATAACCAAGGGTGATAAAGCAACACAATTAATGTTTGTTTATTTATTTTTATATGATGATGTCGTATGGGTGAGTTGCACCTGGACTGAACAGTCAACTTGTCAACTAAAGGCCAGACTCTTGGTCTTTCACCTCAGTGGTACAGTACATAGCAGATAAGCAACCCTTTGATTGCACGATTTTTGTCTGGAGATCCTCACAATGCATTGTATTGAGGTACGCCTGTTTGAGGTATTCCTCCCACTCAAACTTTTTGCTGACCCGTGCCGAACAAAGCAGGAAGGTGCCATTTTTAACGTCTTTGTTTATTTTAGATATGTACCATTTATGCAGAGTAAGCTGGGTATTGCCAAAAAGTTGAGAGAAAGGTGGTACTTCAATTGCAACTGTAAAAGGTAAAATAATCAACTTTTTATAGCTACTCTCTTTTCATTTCAATGCAAAATGAAATTATTTATATATTCAGTATGCTATAGACAATGATTAATTGACAAATCGGGTATAGTCCATTTCGTGGCAACGATCCTTAAGGGGCGATTCTTCGTTTTTTTTACAGCAGCTTTTCTCCTATTTCTAGCCCCTGCGGGGGGCTCTAATCCTGCGGGGCCAATTTCCAAACCCTGTGGGGCAATCACCTAACCCAATATAACCTAACCTAAAATAATCTATCATAAGCCATTTTAAAAATACGACGAATTAAGGGGCGTTTCCCCTAGGGTATATATAACTCAACCTCCCCTTTTACTTAAAATCAAATGTAAGTTATTAGGTTGTTATTGCTGTGCTTCTCATGAACGTTATTGTCCCTGTATTATTGTTTGTTCAGTTTTTGCACTTTCTAAAAAGAATAGTTATTATAACCACAGGAATCATAAGCAGGGTAAAATTAAATCACAAAAAAGTACAAGAAAATATTTCTAAAATATGATAAATGTATAAAGAGATTGTCCTTAACTATCAAAAAACTTTTGTATAACTTATTTCAGACTTTGGATAAAGAAATTTTTCCTGTATATGAAATTCTATCTAGCTTTCATTCATGAAATTGTAGTATATTTTTTAAAAATTTTGGCATAATCCCATTTTTTTTACTGTAGTTCCTAATATTATTTATATTTGTTAAACGAGAAGCTACGCCCCAAGAAATGTGTTTTGATTCTAAAAGGTACCGAAAAAAGTTTTAAAATCCCTGGATCTAAAAGAAGCTTCACAGTAAAGAAGATCAAGAACCCTATTGGTTCAATGTTTAGCAAGATCTTTAGCTACAGACAGACAGACACACACTTATACTAACATCCTGTTACTTTTAGATAAGACAGACTCACATGAAAGTGGAAAGTTACAGAGTAGCTTTATACCCTAAATGTAATTAGCAAAATCAACAATTGATAAATAATTACTAAAATTTGCAAATGTAAATATGGCAAAACAAATAGATTTAAAAGTTTTTTTCCTGGATTTACTTTAGTTATGTAAATAAAAAGGCTTATACATGAATAATGAAATAGTTGTAGCGAAGATACTCTATAGTTAAAGGATAACATACGTCCGTTTGTACTTCATATAAAGAAATACCATACAATATTGGATGCATGCACCAAATATAAAGCTATTAATCTAAGCAGCATATTTTTTTTTTATCTATCATGGCTAGCACAACATCATCAAAATACTTATATTAAGGAAATCTAATATTTAAAAATCTTTATTTGGTGCTATTCATGTTCATAAGGATTAACGTACTATCATTTAATCATTTAAACATTACAATAAATAATGGCATAAAAAGTTTAATTGTATCTATTTATCTATCTATCTATCTATCTATCTATCTATATATCTATCTATCTATCTATCTATCTATCTATCTATCTATCTATCTATCTATCTATCTATATATCTATCTATCTATCTATCTATCTATCTAACTATCTATCTATCTATCTATCTATCTATCTATCTATCTATCTATCTATCTATCTATCTATCTATCTATCTATCTATCTATCTATCTATCTATCTATCTATCTATCTATCTATCTATCTATCTATCTATCTATCTATCTATCTATCTATCTATCTATCTATCTATCTATCTATCTATCTATCTATCTATCTATCTATCTATCTATCTATCTATCTATCTATCTATATATCTATATATCTATCTATCTATCTATCTATCTATCTAACTATCTATCTATCTATCTATCTATCTATCTATCTATCTATCTATCTATCTATCTATCTATCTATCTATCTATCTATCTATCTATCTATCTATCTATCTATCTATCTATCTATCTATCTATCTATCTATCTATCTATCTATCTATCTATCTATCTATCTATCTATCTATCTATCTATCTATCTATCTATCTATCTATCTATCTATCTATCTATCTATCTATCTATCTATCTATCTATCTATCTATCTATCTATCTATCTATCTATCTATCTATCTATCTATCTATCTATCTATCTATCTATCTATCTATCTATCTATCTATCTATCTATCTATCTATCTATCTATCTATCTATCTATCTATCTATCTATCTATCTATCTATCTATCTATCTATCTATCTATCTATCTATCTATCTATCTATCTATCTATCTATCTATCTATCTATCTATCTATCTATCTATCTATCTATCTATCTATCTATCTATCTATCTATCTATCTATCTATCTATCTATCTATCTATCTATCTATCTATCTATCTATCTATCTATCTATCTATCTATCTATCTATCTATCTATCTATCTATCTATCTATCTATCTATCTATCTATCTATCTATCTATCTATCTATCTATCTATCTATCTATCTATCTATCTATCTATCTATCTATCTATCTATCTATCTATCTATCTATCTATCTATCTATCTATCTATCTATCTATCTATCTATCTATCTATCTATCTATCTATCTATCTATCTATCTATCTATCTATCTATCTATCTATCTATCTATCTATCTATCTAGATGTAAAGATGGAACAGATGTGGGTACATTTACAAGTTCTCCACTGTGTCAAACTCCAACCTGTCAAGAAAAGGTAAACCACTGCACTTCTCTCTGGAAGACGATTTTGAGTATGATAGATAGACACCATTTAATTTGAAAAAAATCACGAAACCTATATGTATTTTTTAGCTGTCGTTGAGGGGCAACCTTTTTGTCTGCCCCCTAAATATTATGTTAGGTTAATTTCGCTTGTTGGCTATTCCTTATTCTTGACAAGAATAAATAATCATTAAATATAGAAATGCAAAATCAATAAAGTTAGATCTTACATTAACCAATTTACACCCCAATGATGATCAATAATAATACTACCCTTACTGTATAATAAAATCTATGGGGCCATTGAATGAGACAACGTGCTTATTTTTTTTGAAGGGTGATGCAGTCACCTTCCTCCCTTAGTAAAACTCTTTTTCATAGACATGCGGAAGTGAAGCTTCAACAGTAACAACACCCCCCTTATATTGGGTATTTCTGCCTTCCGCTTTTTCACCCCCTTTGTCAAAACCCTCTCTGGCAAAACCCTGTGCATGCAACTAAAACCAACAATGTTCCAATTCAGATTCTTTCCTATTTTTCAAACGTGTGTTTTAGGGAGGATTGATTTGATGGATTTTATTTACAATACCTAGGTTCTAGGGACAACCAATCATGAACAATCACTGCGTGTTATTTACTAAGTATATTTGCGATAACTTTTATTTAATGAAATCTTCCAATTTTTAACATGTACAAAACGGCCTGCTTAATTGCTTCAAAATCCATGTCAGATCTATATAGGAAATAAATGTCTATAAACGAGCTCAAGTTTTCCAAGGAATATTTGTTTAAAACTCATAGTGCTCCAATAATCCATAATAAACTCTCATTGCCCAGAACGATAAGACCCATTATTTTACTTTATTAAAAATAAATTCCTTTTTTTAATTTCATGTTGCTATTTACCTTATATCAATGTATTTAATTTCTAATCATAAAAAAGAAAATTTAAATTTATAATATAATAAATTTAAGAAAACTCTGTTTTAAAAGAATTCGATTGTGGCGACACTTTGTGTGTTCAAATATTAAACTAAAATTGTAATCATCATCATTAACCCTTTGGTGATGGTAATGTAAAAAAAAATATATAATTTAAAAATCTTTTTAAAATCATTTAGATTATTAAATATTTACTTTCTTTTAGATAGTAATGCCGGGTGAGGAAAATAGATTTATTGAGAAATAGATATGCATATAGAAAACTAGCCAATAGGGAGATAATTATATCGAGCCAACTCTAGTCTATAATACAAAGTAGCTTGATGTCTGTCCGTCCATCTGTCCCTAAAGATCTCAGTACATTGAACTGATTGGATTCTACTCTTCTATTGGTCCTGTGGTGGTTTTAAGCTATTTTCTTGGGGGGGTGGGACACCCCTAACCCCCCCAAAAAAACAAATAAATCCCCCCCTCATTTATTTTTTGGATTTAATACTGTTCCAGTCCAGGGCAGTTCCATTTTTTTTCCCCGAAATTTTTGAAATTGATACTGGGGCAGCTCCAATTTTTTTTAATTACCTCTTGGGGCAAAGCCCCGAAGCCGCTAGTTAACATAATACAGTTAGAACTCTAACATTACTTTTATTAATAACTCTAGAATATATAAGTCTATATACTAAAGAAAACAAACAACAAAAGACGCAGAAATGTTTAAGAAATGAAAAAGTGTGAACCATTGAAACTACGAAACATTATTTTCATATTTTGAAGTACAATTGTTTTAGTGATTTAAATGGATATTGGTTAAAACGTGGATATTATTACAGGGAAAATTAATCTCGAATTCATCTATTGGTCAGTTCGTTTATCCAATAAGAGGGAAAATGTTTGGATGGGGGGTATCGTTATTTTAGCCCGCTGTAAGTTTCACTTTATCAGAGAACATGGAAACATCCAAGTAATAATATATTCATTCTAATTAAAAAGACTTTCAGTTACTTAATGGAGTTTAATAGTTATTTCTCGCATCGTATTATAAACAGCTTTCCGCGGATATAGAATGTACAATTATAAGATTAAAACCAGTTTTTTAACCCCCTTTTCATATTCGTAAAAAGCTGGATATAATACGATGCTAAACATAGTTTTTTTCGTATGGATGTGAACCGGTTCCTATCCACCGGATTCGAATGAATACGAGAAAATATGTTATTATGTATAGGGTGCTATTCTGCTGTTGATAGATTCAACGAATGAGAACTCTGACTGGATTTGTCCTTCGTGTCAAACTAAAAAGTAAGATTTTTAATCTAATATGCCTGATAGTTACTTTAACATTATACAATCATTAACATTACTGCCAGAAACCTAAATAAGAAGTATTATTATCGATTTGTATCTAATATCTAATTTGGCGCCAAAATGTACCAACCACGTGTTGCCTCGTCAAAAGACATCCAATAAAACGCCACCATTTTGACAACGAGACACTCGATTGGTTCATTTGAAATTCAGAAAATTTTTCTGAGAATATAAGTATAAACATTATTATGGTGCCTGCAGGATCAGGTGCTTCGTTAAAGTACGCGAGAGTAATTTTCTCCTACAATTTAAATTATATAAAAGTGTAAGATGCTTATCTTCAAAGTACAGATTTTGGTTTAATGTTTTATGCATTAAAATTGCACTATTTAAAAATTACAAATCACATAATCCTGATATGAACAAGGATAGTAATGTTTCCAAAGCGGCGAGGGTTTATAACCTTGCGGGGCCTATGAACGTGGTTTCCTAACCCATTTACCCTTTACTCAATGTAGGTACTTGAGGGAAACCACCACAATATAATCAATAAAATAGAAAAAGGACACCAGACAAAAATTCGTACCATAGTTTAAAGCCTTAATATTTACAAATAATTCTGTACAATTTCTTTCATTGATAACTCCTCTGAATTTTTTTATGCGCTACAAATTCAAATTTTGGTCTTAATTTATCTGATTTGTAAAATTAAAACTTGGAATATTTTGATGTTTAAGATGTTTTTATTAAGGGGATGGGGGTAGGATAAATCATACATTTAAGACCTTAGGGGGAGAATTCCGACTACTATTTCCTACCCCTGACGTTATCATCCTATCTAACAAAACTGTTCGTTACTGCGCTAACAAAATAATAAATTGTTCTTGTTGTATTTAGATCAAAGGACTATGTTGAAAGTGTAGAGAAGGAGTATATAGATAAATTCAAAGCTTTATCTCAGTACGACATGGCCAGTCTATATACATTCTTTAATCAGCTTAGTCAAAGGTATCATTTTGTTTGGTGATTTACCTCAAATCGCCTATAGAGCACTTAAACCCCCACCCTCTCCCTATTTAAAAAAAAATTAAAATGTGGTGTCCTAATCACTCGGAGTTACACATTACCCTAGATAACTTATCCTAACCTGACCTTAGATAATGAACAAAAACTACCCCCCTCCCTCTCATTATTTTCAATTTATTTTAATTTAAGGGAGGGAGTTTTTATATGCTCAACTAGACACATTGAGGGAAACCGCCCATTTTATATTACTAAGAGCGAAGATTTTCTATGGTTAGATTCTATATACGTCGACAAGCTTGAAAAATGGTCTGACTGTTTAGAAACTTTAATTGTTAAAGCGGTGTTTTGTAGGGAGGGAGGGGACATTAGTCTGTAAATCATTCTCAAAATTTATTTAAACAACCTTCATTTTATTTGCGATTTATAAAAATGTTTTATTTTGCTTTTATAAATGTTGTCATCATTGTTTTGTTTGAGAATTATGTATGACGTTGAAGGTTTATCAAATTATTCATTGTTAATTTTAAAAGTAAAATTTTGATACATACATACTTTTATATATTAAATAGCATAGCAGATGGTTCAACTTATAGTAATTTGAAATCTTTTTTAATGCCAAGCGAGCTTATTTAAGTTATTGGATTTTAATTTAATGTGTTCTTTTGAAGATTGAGAGACCTTTTTTCCTGTCCTGTACATGTAAAAACTTGCCAATTAAGGGTCAAGGCAAACCCCTAATCCTTTGACGTTTAGTAAGAAGTACAAGTTTTAATATGTTCGTTAAACGTACTGTTCACTAAAGCTTAAAACTAATAGATTATAAATGTTACGCGTTCCATTTTACATTGTCAAGTTTATCAATTTTTTAAATCTGGGTGCATAGTAAACACAAAACTCTTTCCCCCACTCACTTATTTTTTAAATAGATTGATAATAAGGAGGGGGATTTTTTTTTTTTGTCTTACCCTTGCAAGGCTACCTTGCACTCAATATAATCCATAACTAATTTACGACCTCCTCCCCCAACCAATTTAAATTTTGTTTCAAAATAAGAGGAGGGCGTTCTTTGCTCAATTATGCACTTTAGGGGGGAAATATATTTTAGAAGATGCAGCTATGTCTTGGCTACTATTTGTTTACATTCTTGCTGCCATTTTATTAAACCTAAAGAATCAAAGACATTGAGCATCCGGCTGCCGCGCCCTGATGTTTCACAACTGGTCTTGAAAGCTTATTGGAAGATTTTTTGCTGGATATGAAATATGCACAAAATATGTTTGATAGATTATACCAAAAAATAATAATATTATTTTTAGAATTTTAAAAGTATAATTACATATATTTTTTTTTAAAAATTTATGATAAAATCAATAAACCAAATGCTTTGCGAGAACTTACGAAAACACAGGGTTCTAAAAGGATAAGACAATGTCCGATAAATTGATGTACATCTCCAATGATGATCATCACTTCTGTATATCACAATAGTGGTTTAAACGTTAGAACACGCAACTTAATGAACTAATAAAAAAATATATTAGAAGTCCCAAAGTTTTCAAATCAAGGAATAAAAAAATCATTATAAAACTTTGGGTACTAGTGTACTAAACAACCCAATATCCCCTCAATACCTGCAAAAAACATCCTACTACTTTAATTTTAATATCCTTTATATTTTAGATTCCATGCTAGTCATCACTTGGTAATGAGGATGGCTAAATTTCTTACAATATTACAAGGTAACACTTTTATGGTGCTTGCCCTCAAGTGCCAAGCGAGCACAGAACCCCTCCTACCCATTATTATTTAAAAAAAATTGAAAAGAAGATATATTTATTTTCTTAATACCGAACTAGGTCCCCAAAAAAATCCAGGTATAAAGTTTGTAAATAATTCTTTTTTTTGTCAGGTGGGGAAAGGGCAAAACTCGTTTTCATTTGCAAATTCTACCTTTCAATCAAGACTTCACTAATTTTTTTTTTTTTTTGGGGGGGGGAGATCATTACCTTTCCCACCCTCTTAGATGTTATTGTCATTACTGAATAAGTTAGCTAATTTTAAGCAGTTTGACTTTAGAGTAGCATTTAATTTAATTTGAGATAATGCTTTTAATTGGAATGTATAAACTATTTATATTTTGATTTTAAAATAATGATAATATTCCAATATTCGATATGTAGATTCGTAGAACTATGATCCTAAACCCCCGTTCCACCTCTTTTTGAAGAAAAAAGAAAACTTTCTTCTTAAAGAAGTACTTTTTTTAAGAAGCGTTAATTACGTAGGGCTTTTAAAAACAATATTCAAATAACTTATGCATTAAAAATTTCTTACAAAGAGATTTTGTGGTTCTTTAACATTTTGAGGGAAGTTGCCGGTAATTGCTTTGTGTCTTGATGAATATACTAAAACCTTACAATTATATTTGGCATAGTGCCTAAGTATCTAATTATTATGCCTCTGGTATAATTACTACTTGTAAGGTTTTTTTTTGTAGCACAGCTATTTCACAATTAGGGTATTTTCGTACGTCTGTCATTCAACAATATTTACGCGGAGCAATATACAGGGTGTGTTGATTTAAACACAAAAACTATTCGCAGAGATATACAGGGATCGCAAATTAAAACAAAAAATTCATTACTTATATTGTTCCACAAAATGTTATTCTTTTCTTACTTTATTTCAGTTTACTGCGCTCACAAATATTGCGAAAGTTGCGCTATTTTTAATCAGAATTGTCCTTTTTTTTCTATACATAGGAAGTAAGTAGATAAAATCGTATATACAGGGTAGGGCAACTAAAACCGAGCATTTTTCAAACGGCCATAGCTCTTAAACTACTTGACCAATCAGGACGTTTGACCCCACTATAAAAAGCTGTAATGGCCTTTTTGCCCATAAAATTTTTTGGACGATGGAGGACATGTACACCAAGCTGGCTGCGCATATGTTCAACATGGAAGATTCGGAGTGCTATACCCGAGATTCTCGACAATGGCTTACTAAATCTGACCTCAGTCCATCTGTAGTTGAGATAGACTTATAAAACTTGCTGGAGTTTCTTTTAGGTACATAAGTATTAATTAAGACACTAGAAAAGACTTTAGCTTTATCCCGGCTTGCTTGTCCGTAGTACTCTGGCAAAGTGAAACGTGGCAGATTTTAAGATGTCAAAAACGTCTAAAGCCTTGAAACTTGTTTTAGAATATGTGTTGCGCTGTTAACCCTAGCTAAATCTTCATGCTATTTCCAAAAAGGTATAGAACGTTTTACTAGCTCAACTGTGGCTCAAATGAGAGCTGCCGTGTCGAAAGTTAGCTTGAATAAAGGGTGAATTTGGATACCACGGTTGACGATTTTAGGTTTATTTGTTTTAAAAAAATAGAATTTGTCCGGTTTTATTTGCCCCACACTGTATATTGGTTTGGTTAGAGTAAAGCTTGTGTATCACTTTAAATGCAGGATACTATTGCTAATATTCTACTTAAATATCCTTATAATAAAGTAACAGGATGTCTGTTTTTCTGTGTGTTTGTCTGTCTGTTTGTTTGTAGCGAAGGATCTCGCTAACCGCTGAACCGATCGGGTTCTCCTTTACAAGGTAGCTTCTCATAGGTCCTGGGAAGGTTTATAACTATTTTTCTTGGGGGGGAGGAACACCCCTAACCGCCCCTAACCTTGGGGCACAGCCCCTAGAGGCTAGGGGCGAAGCCGCTAGTATGTATGTATAGTATAAGATGTTCGTCAGACTTCTTTGCAACATTAGATTTTGCTAATCCCTGGATTAATTGAATTTTCTTTTCAGGGAGGCTTCTTAGTTTATTTTTTTTCTATTCTAAGTAAATAAATACTTTCTCGAAAGAGAGAAATAAAATCACACGAACAAATTCTTTTAATTTTTAAAACTGAAATTAAACTTTCTTAGGTCCAGGAGGATGGGGTGGGGGGGGTTTGTTTACCCCCTCAAAATAGAAATAAATAAATCTAATTATCATACTCCAACCTTTGAAATATGTCATAAAAATAGCTTAGATGTCTTTGAACCATTCCTCCTGTAAAAAAATACGCAGATAAAGACGATAAACCGTTAATATTTGAAAAACCTCATAAAGAATGTTTAATGATGTTTTTATTTTAAGTTTATTAATACTTATCCATAGATAAATTTATAAGTTCCAGTTTACAAAATCCATTTATCCTTTTCTAACTAACCTGTACAATTTAGATATAAAATAGATTTGTTGGGTATAGTCCCTTTCGTGGCAACGCACATTAAGGGGGGTTTCTTCGAATTTTTCACAGTAGCTTTTCTCCTAATTCTAGCCCCTGCGGGGGGGGCTCTAACCCTGTGGGGCAATTGAATAACCCTGTGGGGCAATCACCTAACCCAATATAACCTAACCTAACCTAAAATATCCTATAAAAAGCCATTTAAAAAATACGACGAATCTCACCTTAAGGGGCGTTGCCACGAAAGGTACTATTCCCGATTTGCTTTAGGTAAAAAATTAGAAACTCTGCCCCGAGAACAGATAGATACCCAGCAGATGTTATGCTCAAAACTTCTAACCTACATTTCAAGGTATTAAATACATTACCTGTCATGATTTACAAACTTTAGTAAAATTTAGGCTTTTTTATTATAAGGGTCTGTCCGCACGTCTTGTTATCGTTGATTTAGACTTGTTCTTGCAATTTCTAACTTGGCATGATAATTCCTGAACAGTTAGGTGCAGTTTAGTAAGCGCAGCAACTCTATAATAATTACCATTAAGTCCGTAGGACCATTTTTTACTTAAAAAATATAAATTGTCCTCACTGGTGTGAAGCTACTCTTCAATTCGATATGTCCGTCTAAAACTTTGAGTCGGAAATATATTTGTAAATGTGATTAGATAATATTTTGTCCAGGGATAAAGTAAGGGGCAATACATATAATTTTTTCTACAAACTTTTCTCTAATCCCCCCTGTCACAATGATTATAAACAAACCCAGGCATTCATAAGAATGAGAGGAATGTTTTACATCCATTGTCCTATCCCTCTATTCCTGCAATTGTTCTAGACTGGATCCTGGTGCCACGCAGACCCGGGCAAAGTTCCTGCTGGAGAAAAATAAAGCTGATCTGAACCTGGCCAAGAGAGACTGCGAAATTGGAAAAATAACAAGGTACAAAAATTGCATTTTAGTTGTTTAAAGAAATGGGGTATTGGAATGTACATTAAGATATATAAGTTGGGAAGAATTTTAATGTTAGAGGGAGATTTGAAATCTGCATCAAATTTTAAGCATTTTTTTTTTATAAAATTCGTTTTTTGTATAATTCTTTATCTAAAAGCGGAAATACAATTTAAGTTAATTAATTTTGACATCTGTGATTGGTGGATTGAAAATTATCTGCGCTCTGATTGGAGAAGCTTAAGTGTCGTACATCATTCAGCCAATTAGAGCGCAGGTAGTTTAAAAATCCACCTATCCTATTTGTCAAAATTAATGAACTTAAATTGTAGTTCCGCCTTTAGATAAAGAATTATACAAAAAACGTTTTTTATAAAAAAAAATGCTTAAAATTTGATGCAGATTTCAAATCTCCCTCTAACATTAAAATTCCTTCAAACTTATATATCCTAATGTACATTATACTGGTACCCAAAGTTTATAAACACATTCACTCTTCCATAGACTTAAGAACTTTGGGGACTTTAATAATAGCAGTGTACAAACTTGTCAACTAAAAATTATTTTTGTGTATCATAATTGGGAATGTATTGTCTTACCCCTAATATTCATAATTTTAAACAAATAAAAATGGACGAAAGTACAAAAAATAAAAAAAAATTATAATAAACTATATACTCTTATAACATGTATGTCAAAATGTCAAGTTAAAAATTGCTGTCATTGACCCATAATATTATTAATGCTATATAGATGTCAAATACATTGTTAGAATAGTATAATACATCAATAACATGTACTATAGTATATAATAGTACGAATAAACAAGAATATTTTTATACATAAGAAACACAGCAACAATATTAGATTTTGGAACTGAAATATTTTTAAAGGAATAATCTTTAAAACAAAGTAGAGTGATCTCTGTCTTTCTGTCTAGATAGTGTTTTAAAAACTTGCTTTCCGCAGGACCGATTTAATAGGGGCGAAGATAATCCATTAGAGGCTAGAGGCTAAGCCACAATGATAGAATAATGTTGCCTTTATCCTGTCAGCGGTTTAGAAGATATATTGGTACATTTAACCAGTTTAAATACCCTTTGAATAATATATATACCATACTTTAAAAATCCTGAGATTTCAATAAGTAAGTTTATTCTAGTATGACCTCAAAACCGATTGATAACCGCTGGATTAGAACTGGTTCTCAGCTTAAAATTCATACATAATATCGTATTGCAGACAATTTTCCACAATTATTGAAATAATGATCATAAAATTAAAGTCAGTTTTGTTAGTCCTGGCCTTATGCCGCTCGGGGTTAACAAAACTGGTATAATTCTAATGATTTTTCATTTTAATATCCGCGGAAAGCTGTTTATAATACGAGAGGATAAATAAACATTATGTGTTATCTACGTACTTTAAATTGCATTGCTTTTAAACCATCCTATCCAATAAACCAATACAAGTAAATGACAAGCTAACGATGTGTATAGCATAATGTAAAATTATTTAGTTTAACTCATAATTAATTATGCATAAACCTTATAATTGTGTGATAAAGACAGACTTACATAAGTTAATGATAGAGTAGACTTAATGTTCAATTCAAAATGCAAACAGATTTTTAAGTATTTATTATATTGGATTAAATGCAGTTTTTGAGTAAATAAGATTATATGTTGATACTATATTTAGAAATGATTAAATATGTTAATAAGTCAAAACTACTGATTATTCAAAGCTGGATAGTTCTGAAGTAGCAGGATGTCTGTCTGTATATCAGGACACCAAACAACAGGATGACTGTCTGTTTAATTAATACAATGTATTAATTAACTATGTACTTTGAAGGGGTAGAATATCTGTCTGTGCAAACTATCTAAAGTAGTAGGATGTCTGTAAATAGCTGTATTGGTCTTAATAAAGACTCGAACCCAAACCAGATAATGTTCTGTGTTAGGACTCTCAATATCAACTGACTTAAATATATTTTCTCTTTATTCTTTCTGAGAGCAATTAAAGAGCAATTAAGAGTAACAATTAACATATGGTCTGCAAACTTAAATATATGACATCACAACATAAATATATGACATTTACCCCCTTCTGAAACCATCCAGCTAAGCATGGTTTCACCATCCATCAGGTTGATCCAATAAACTAGGATCAATGTCTTCACTGGGTGAACCTACATCGAAATTAACCCCGGCCTCCAGTCCTTCCTCTCCTTCACCCACTGGAGGAGGAGTGTTCAGCGCCCCTCCACCAACCTCAGCCGAAACGCCCACTGTTGCCGCTATGACAGCATTACTCGCTGCAGCAGTTACAGGCCCTCCTACAGCCACCATCACAGCATCATTTACCGCTGAGGCGGTATCATTCGCAACAGCCACCTCTGCAGCAACCGCTGGCCCATCTGCCGACATTGCCACCTCCATCTCAACGCCACCAGTGACCTGAACACCTCCCGAGACCATCATCACTCCGTTGCTAGCCCCAGCACCGTCAGAAGTTCCAGCCTGCTGTAACTGCCAATATGACGCCGCCGGTAAGTCATTGTTTATTCTGCGCCGGATCTCGCTAAGCTCACTAAAAATATTGGACAGGTGCCTTTGCACTTCAGCCTCTTTTTTCGCCATCTCAGAAATAGCCTCTTGAACCTTAGTTCCCTGTCCTGCCAAAACACTTTCCACTTGTTGGCTCACCTGCTGTCCCAACTTGGCTGAACTACTTTCCCAATTATCAGTCATTGCTGTCTGTACACTTTGTACCATATAAGAAGTCTTTTGCTGTGCAGTAGTAGCCACCATTTGCTGCATCTCTGTATCTACCTTCCTTATACAGTCCATTAGATCCCTCTTATGCGAGGCCAACATATCTTTAATCCGATTATGACTGTCCGTCTGCCAAAGTTTCTGTGCAGTGTTCAAACTTTTGACTGATTCTCTTACAGCTTCACGAATTTTTTCCTCAATCATAGGCTTTAGAGTCACAGCAACAGAATTACTGATTTTACCTATATCTTCATCACTGAGCGGCGCCAAGCCACGTTTGTCATTCTTGCGCTCAGCCTTATTTCTCTCAACCTCAGCACGTAAATCTGGTAACTCCCTCTTTTGTTTAGGCCCAAGAGAATCTGCTCCAGCAGGCCGCTTGACCACGCCCCTTCTGGAAGTACCTTCCCCAGCATCATTATAAGCATTGCTGGCTCCCCTTCTGGAAGTACCTTCCCCAGCATCATCATAAGCCTTGCTGGCTCCCTTAGACCTGACCGACCCAGCAGCCTGATTTGGCACAAACTTACCAAATCTGCGCCGTCCATCACCAGAACCAGTATCTGCCACCTTTTCAGGCTTGTCCGTAGTAGGCTCAGTCCAACTGTCTATCTCCGAACCACTCTGTTCACTGGGCAGACGATCCCTGGAATCAAGCTCAACTTCAAGACTCACGTTGCCAACATCGTCCTCATCATCATATCCAGGCTCATACCTGGGGGATTCTACATCATACTGCCTCCTGTCATCTCTTCTATACACAACATGCCGCCGATTAGATCTGCCAGCTTCCAACATCTCAACAGACGGTTCACGCTCCTCCCGCCGACCAGACGGCCGCTGATACCGCCTTTCGTTTCCATCTCCATTTCCTGATAATAATCAATAATTAAATATTAACATTTTAATATTTTAATATTTTAACATTTTTCATATATAAGACGACATTCAAAACGAAATACTTTACATAAATTATATTTATCAGGGATGCCAAATTTTAATTACTGTTTTCCCGATAACGCGAAAATTTGACGCAATTACACAGTCTGCCTAGACAACCAACACACAGCAATCCAATAACCACCCCAGCAGCACCCATCACCGCCATAACAAAATGCTGCCAACTATTAGTCAACCAATCAATTGAGGAATTATACAAATGTACAAACCAATCTTCTGTCACCTCTACAACAAACGTATTTGAATTAGCAGCCAATTCCGAAAGTTTAGCCTCTTCCACAGACTCCAACACCTGTCCTTTCTCTCCCTTATCCAGCAGATGCTCAAAATTCAATGGTACCTTCAACCAACTATCCTCCAGCCGTGTAGTCTGAACCAGCTGCATTCCTGCCCCCTTATTGCCTAGATATAATCCAGGTTTAACTCTCACAAATACTGGATTTTTCCTACACTCGACAACCATTAACAAGGAAACATTTTTAACTAATCTTGTGAATGGTTCTACAGCAACAATTCTATCATCCATAAACAGAGAAAAATGACCAAGATAACACGGCAAATCTGCTCCTATAGTCACATTCAACCATCTTTTTTTACATACAGACACAAGCTCCATCTCCCCCAGATGTTGTACTAACAAATTTCCGACTTGCTTGATGTTGGAATGAAACAAATTATTCTCCCAACACCCCTGTTCTGCCTGCAAAATCCTTTCCACTTGATGATAGGAAGAAGTTAACTGTAATAATAAAGCACCATCCTCCTCTTTTTTTCGCATCCAAGGAAAGAAATTCTTTTTAGCAGTTGTAATCCACAAAACTACATCAGGAACGTTGGTATGAAAATAATGCAAATCAGTCAGAAAGTCAGAAAACTCCACTTTTTTCCCCAGTTTTAATCCCAACGAAAACTGTGGAGAAATCGCCAACCAACTTTGGCCACCCTGATTATTAGCATCATCCGCCATATTAGAAAATGTAAACAAAGTTAAATTTACAATTTCAACAGTCCGAAAATAACTAAAATAACGTCTATCTTCCTGTGATCTATTGTGAACTATCACTCGATCAAGCCCAAGCCGCAGATCAGACTCCAGACAGTGTGCCCCAATGAACTGGTCCTCAAGAAAACAACTGTTATCAGGTAACATTGAAATTTGTATATTTTTCAAATAACTTGTAATCTGAACTTCTTGAAAAGTATTAGGCACAAAGGTATTATTTAAATAAATACCATCTCCTCTGCACTGAGGGTCAATCCCATACGTCATCATATCATCATACAGGATGCTACCATTTATGAAATAAGTCAGTGACCGGTCATAAAACGCTACAGGCAACCGTCGTCCATCTATGTCTAACACCCTCTGTTCCTCCATCCTTTTACAATCTTCACTAGAAATTAACTCATCACTACTAACAACAGCTGGTGCCCCTAAATGTAGATGGCTATATTTGCCGCAATACCAGGTGTGAACCGTTCTGTCGACGTGACATTGTACCGCGGGCAAAAATCTCACTCCAACTTTTTTTAACAGATGACCGCTGACTGTTCCATTAAACTCATGCTGACCAAATACTGTACATTCTGAAGCCCTCAACTCAGGACCGTCGCCAACACACTCCTTTACTTGCACAGATATCACATCAGCACCACAAGGTAACAAACACAATCCCCAAATTAAAAAATATTTACCTGATTTAAATTTATTATTATGACCAGACATTATTAGCTGATAACTGTTCACCAATTCACCCGCAAATATCAACTGATTTAGCCTTTCATTGCAGGGCAACTTTCTACCTACTAGCTTTGTCAGCACATATTTGTTATTAAAATAATCAAATAACAATTCATGAACTCTTATTATAATATAATTTTTTTTAAAATATTTATATGTATTTTAATAATATTTTTTTTTTCTCAAAAATAATTATTATCAGCTCTCCTTTCCCTACTTTCTCCGTCCTCGAGTTCCTATCTGAACATGTACCACAGGACCCCCTACCTGAGATCTTAACCTCCTCCCAGTGTCCCATAAATATTTCGCCACCCGTGATCCACTTTTCTTAATTGTAACTAATTTTTCAGGTGAAGATTGTGGCGGCGCCGTAGTCAAAAACGATTGTTCCGATGGAAGCTCAACCTCGTCAAAATTACCCTCAGCTACAGGAGCAGGCACCACAGATTCATCTGTCACTCCCACCTCTACTCCTTCACCTACAGGTATAATTTCTCTATTCTCATTCTCTGAAACTCTGTCATTATCAACCTCAACCTCACTCTCCTTCTCCTGAATCTCGTCACTCTGTCTTTCCTCTGCCAACTCAAAACCATCATTTTCAGATGACAAATACACAACATCTTCACTCTCTCTCTCCTCTACAGTTTCTTTCTCTACAGGCATATTGTCAACCTCCAAAAATATCTCATCGGACGGACAAATTTCAGGTAAAGGAAAAACGTTAAAATTAACCTCCTCCCCTAGAACTTCCGTTCGAGCATGAATTTTTCGAATTTTATCCCTAGCTACAACCTGATTTTTCTTGATGGGATTATTCCCAAAAGGTGCCAACTCATACAATGCATCCGAAAATTTCTTAACTACAATAAAAGGCCCTCCATAGAAAGACTGTAATTTCTTGGACACGTCAGTTTTTACAATATTAAAGAAAGCATAACAAACATCTGTAACTCTTAATGCTTCCCTCTGTACTCTGTGTTTATTTTGAACCTCTAAATATAACTTGGATTTTGTAGAAATTCTCTTAATTACATCCTCCATATTTTTCAGAAATTCCAAATACGACCGCGAGGATGAGGATTCAACAGACGGGACTGGTGATAGAAAATCGAGAGGAATACGTGGCTGCCGACCAAAAACCAGAAAAAATGGAGAATATCCAGTTCTAGTACTCTTGGAACAGTTAATCACCAACGTAGCCAAAGGTAATTTTTTAGCCCAGTCCTTTGTTCCATGATTTTCATCTACTTTCAAAGCAGCATACAAACTTTGATTTTGCCTCTCTACAGGATTCGAATTTGGATTCCTGGGGGGAATTAGGACAGTATCCACCCCCAATCCTTTCATCACGCCTTTAAACACATTGCTTGTAAAATTTGTACCTCTATCCGATCTCAAAGCTCTAAATAAACCATAGGTAGGTACAAAATTTTCCAATATAGCCTTTACAGTTGTTTCAGTTTTAGCATCAACCAACGGACATGTAAAAACATATCTAGAAAATAGACAAACCATGATTAAGACAAATTTAACCGTCTGTCCCTGATGATAACATGGAGTCCAAGGTCCAACCAGATCTACGGACATATTAGCAAAAACTTCACTACTTTGAACAGAATGAGTTATAGGTGAAACATGTTTAGGATTACTTCCAGCCTTTTTCAAACATGTAATACAACTTCGTATTCTCGATTCCACAAACTTGTTCACGCCAGGCATAAAAAATCTCTCATTTATCTTACGTATTGTCTCCTGCACACCTCTATGTCCAGAACCATATCCACCATGAGCTGAATCAAATATATCATTGTATAAAGAAAGAGGCACTACAGGCCTCTCGACGAAACCCCCTTCGGCCAAAGGCTGTCTGAAAATTACAACCCCCTCTAGCACATACATATGGCCAATAAGATTGTACAATAGTTCTTTTCTGCCCGATAACTCCGCCCTCTCATAAGACGACAACTGTCTCCTTTCCAATATCCATAACCTTATTTCATTTAGGATCTCGTCCTGCTGAAGACTACTTTGCCAGACAAACTCAACATCCGCCTCATCCTCTGCAGAATGTACCTGCATAATAGAATAGATTTGATCCAGAAATGGTGAATCATCCAGGTAAGGATCCAAAATTTTATTATCTGTCTCTCTACACTCCTGACAATCCTTCAGTCGATGATTCTTACAATCTAACTCAGTTCTCGACAAATAATCTACGTTCACATGCTTAGTCCCCTGTCGATGGATAACTGTAAAGTCAAAACTTTGCAAGAAAGTTATCCATCGATAGGTGACACCGTTTATTGATCCTTTAGCCCAACGTTTATAATGCACTAGTGAAATACTGTCTGTCCGAACCAAAAACTCACGAAACCTACAAAAGTGTAAAAAATTCTTTAATGCATATACTAATGCACCTAATTCTCCTTTATAGGAAGGATAATTTTGTTCTGCAGCATTACACTTCTTACTACAGACACCAAACACTCTCTCCACACCATCCTGTTCTTGCGAAATAATCCCTGCAAAATACTGAGAACTATAATCTACATCCACAATAAAAAGATTAGGATTATCCCATTGAGGATAGCCTTTACACATTTCAGTCTTGAACATTTCCATAAATTCAGTCCATACTCTGTTCAACTCTTCTGTCCACTTTATTATAGTGTCATTCCTGTGACTATCCAACATGCACGACCTCTTGGCATAATCAGCAAAATATCCTCTGTAATAATTAGTAAATCCCAAAAATTTCTGCAACTCCTTCCCTGTTCTAGGCTTGCCCCAATCCTTAATCCGTTCCAGATATGCAGGATTCATTTTCAATCCATCGGCACTAATAATATGTCCCAAATAATGGCATTCTCTAGTCAATAAATCACACTTATCTAAATTTAATTTCAGGTTGACCTGCCGAAGAACTTGAAACAGTGCCTGCAGATGCTCTACATGTTCCTCTGGACTTGATGAAAACACGATCAGATCGTCCAAGTAGCTGATACAGAATCCATACATACCTGGCAGGATAGACAGCACCTTATCCATCAGAGCACAGAACAGGCTGGGTGCATTACACAACCCAAATGGCAACCTGTTAAACAAATACATCCTGTTTGCTGCACTAAAAGCTGTTAACGGTTTAGAGTCTTCATCCATAGTCATCGAATGGTAGGCAGCTGTCAAATCAAGAGTACTGAACACCTTGCCAGAACCCAGCTTCGTCAAATTATCCGAGATCAGTGGCAGCGGCCACGCCACCCGCTTAGTCACGTTGTTGAGGTTGCGGAAATCGATGACAAACCTCAACTTAGCCTCTGCTCCAGGTGCAGCCTTCTTTTTCACAGCAAAGATAGGACTGGACCAATCCGAGAAACCCTCCTCAATAATGCCAGCATCCAGCCATTTGGTCAACTGTTCCTTCAATTTAGCATCGTACTCTGGATTCAAAGGAATATTTCTGGCCTTCACAGGTTTAGCTCCAGGTAACAATTCTATATTATATGTCATTAATCTACAATCACCAATATCTGAATCATTCATTGAAAAGATATCAAAATTTTCCAAACAAATTTTAATAATCCTGGGTTTCAATTCTGGATTTTCCTTAATCATCTGGTTTTCATCTAACTTCAATTTTTGAATAATAAACTGTACCCGTTCATGCATTTTTTGCCCCGACAACTTTTCTGGCTTATCCAATTCATTAATTGTTTTATTACAGGTAACATCTTGATTATCCATGATGAAACAATGCCCCATCTTCACATTTCTCAGCAAGGTAATAGGTTTTATTGACGCATTAACCACATTAACCACACAGGACCCATCTTTCCGTGGCTGATACACCCCCTCAATAATCATAATCCCATTGCCACTTGTCATCTTAGAAGAATTAGGGGACACGTACCAAAGCCCATCATTCTTTAATCCAGTCACATGCACCACAGCGGTAGATCCTCCAGGATAAAAAATAGTTTTATCCAGCAACTTCACATTATACTTCGTTGAATATAACTCTCCAAACCCACCCCCCTCCTTTATCCCTGGCAAGGTAGGTTTAGATGGAATTTCAGAATTCATTCGTCCGGACAAAATAGGAATTTTCTGTATCTCTGCCACCACCTGTTTCTGTAAACAGGAATTAATAGGAACAGATTCCCCACAAAATTCAAACTTATCTTCATCCAAACAAATATTAATTTTATTCTTTTTCAGGAAATCAGATCCAAGATTTACCAACCTACTCGTCACCTCAGGTACATAAAATATCTCCGTAAACACAGCTTGAGTTCCAGCAAATCTAAATTTCAACTCAACATATCCAATGATATTAACTTTCTTTAAATCTACTGAATATGCTGATAATTTAGCAGGACAAAACTCAACTCCATGTTTATCAAGAATTTCTCTAGATATCAAAGAATTAAAATTATTTCCTGTATCAATAATTCCTAACTCCTTCACCGGAATATCAGCCCCAGGCACAAGAAATTCTAAATCCGCACAAATAGGCATTTTCGTTATCTTCAAAAACTTCACAATCTCTTGAAAACACTAGTCATTATAATTAATATATCCATATATTTTAGATATACATCATTCCACTACACAGCAGTCAGCCCCTCATCTGTCACCAGCCGCCAACATACTGTTCAATTTATGAAATCCTGTACATCTCCCAAACTACCAGCATCACACAGCTACACTCCAAGTTTTTTTTCTTTTTTTATACAGGTAAGTACCTCTCGAAGTATTCAACCTTGCATAGGTACTTATCAAAAAATGATATATAGTAGATATATATATATATATAAATATATATATATAATGTTTTCATTAACACGATCACACCTTGACTGACGAATAAACAAGACAGTAATGCTTTATAAAGTTGAAAGCAATAATGTAAATACAAAACAGCAAAATTAACTATTTACAGTACTATAGCCTATATAATGAATATGAATAAAAGAACGATCTATAAATTTCATCCTAGAATGAGATTTATACATCAAATCAATCATATCCATTACATAGGATATTGCTGGAAATTGTTTCTGGCTATGTCAGCAATCATAGCCTCATACTGTTTCTCATCTCTGCTCTTTTCAGAATCCACAACAGGCCCCACCTGATTGCCCCACCTATCCACAACAGGCCCCACCTGATTGACTGTCTTCTTCAGAAACTGCTCAGGTATTACCCTATTATTAGGCACTCCAGGACCCTCTTTCTTTTCGCTACCGGCTGAGAAAAACTTAGCTTTGGTCTTTCCTATGCGAGAATCAGGAGCTGGCGGCTTGCCATCTCTCTTCTGCCAGCAACTAGCCACTACATGACCTTTTTTCCCACAATACCAACAAATCATAGTTTTAGCCTTCGAATTCAGAGCCCCAATCACGTTCTCAACCTGATCCCAAGGAATATCATCATCCCCTTCAATCCACGCATTATTATCGCCAATCTCAGTCCTGCCCTCCATATCAGATACATGCACTTCACTGATTACAGGCCTAGCTTTCACCTCCCTAGAATCCTCTAGCCTCAACCCTTCCATAGCCTGAGAATAACAGGACGTTACATTTTCAGGTGATACGTGTCCAGAACGAGCCCAGCTCACATAATGCTGACCTCTGCGAATCAAATAAGTCAAGAAAGCACTGTAATCTTCCAGGTAATGCATAGATTCAATGAAATTAGCCATATCTCTAGCTAAATCAGAAAACAGCAAATTCTTAGCCACATTATTATAGAAATCACGCCAAGATTGTCTAGAAATTTGACCAGGATGCATAAGCCTAAACAGACGCAATTTAGCATTGAAAAACACATCCACATTCTGACCACTCTTTTGTTTCAGGGCGTAAAAGAATTCGGTAGCCGACTCTGTATCAGCAAAGGGTATCACCAACCTTCTTATCAACAGGTAATAACCTAAAGCACTCAAGGAAGCATTAGCCTCCGGCGTAATCAACCTCCCCATCTTCTTCCCTTTGCACTCAAAAATCCTATTGTACAGGATGTCCTTGAAAAGCATAGGATCCTCCAACTTTGCGAACCTAGCAACCCTCCATAAGGATAAGAAATAATCCTCAAAATCAATGTTTCCATCCCAAAATGGAGCATCCCGCACAAAATCACTATCCCACTTGACTCCTCTTACAAGACAAAACTCCTTAAACTGCTCCTCTACAGTCTGTTGGCTTACACTACCGCCGGCCACCTTTTTATAGGCCTTAAGCACTTCAGCCCTTTCCTCAATTAAAGGAAATATATCCAACAATTGATTTTCATACTCGGTCAGACAACTCTCACGAACATTCATCCAATTTCCATTCCCAACAGGACCTAAAAACTCAATCTGCGAAAACTTCAAATGTCCAGGAGCACTTTTCCCTCTTTTAGCCTCAAAATTTGTAGAATCCAATTTAGCCTCCACACTCAAACGATTAATGAAAGATGTATTAAACGAATCATCCCCCGTCGCCTTGACGGCAGATACACTAGCCCCCATACTTGTTTCATACAAAAAACCGCTAATATCCCCATCCACTGGCAATTGCGCCACCTTTTTCTTAATAGTAGCCAAATCAACATCATAACCTAACTTCTTATGCTCATCAGAGTTCTTAAACTCTTTCACCTTATTCTCCAGCCGTTTATTCGCCGCCGTTAACTTATCCACCTGATCTTTGACAGTCGTATGCTCCTGCAACATTGCCCTAACATATTTTTTTATGCTTTCAGGCACAACGTCATTCTCCACCTCGCCCAACGCCAACTCCACATTCGCATTGGCACCTGCACCAGCATCCTCAGCCGCAGCATCCTCCTCCTCCCAATGTTCGGGAGTTCCATCATCATCCTGACTGTCATTCTCCCGAGGACGTTTAGGCGGCCGTCCACGCTTGCCTTCAGTTTTACCCCGCTCTCCTTTTTCTCCATCAGCCATATCCGAGCACTGGAACTAGATCCGCCGTGAAATTTAGATCAAAAGAGTTAAAGAATGAAATTCCACAGAAACCTGAAATATAAATCAAGTTAGAAATATAAAAATTAAAACAAAACTGTGAAAAATCCGAGATAAAAAAAATATCTCAAAAAGTGAGTGACTTCAAATTAAACACCACTTCCCCCACCCTTAACTCAGCAGCAGGTCTAAATAACACGTAGCACAATAAGACTGCGCCAAATGTGATAAAGACAGACTTACATAAGTTAATGATAGAGTAGACTTAATGTTCAATTCAAAATGCAAACAGATTTTTAAGTATTTATTATATTGGATTAAATGCAGTTTTTGAGTAAATAAGATTATATGTTGATACTATATTTAGAAATGATTAAATATGTTAATAAGTCAAAACTACTGATTATTCAAAGCTGGATAGTTCTGAAGTAGCAGGATGTCTGTCTGTATATCAGGACACCAAACAACAGGATGACTGTCTGTTTAATTAATACAATGTATTAATTAACTATGTACTTTGAAGGGGTAGAATATCTGTCTGTGCAAACTATCTAAAGTAGTAGGATGTCTGTAAATAGCTGTATTGGTCTTAATAAAGACTCGAACCCAAACCAGATAATGTTCTGTGTTAGGACTCTCAATATCAACTGACTTAAATATATTTTCTCTTTATTCTTTCTGAGAGCAATTAAAGAGCAATTAAGAGTAACAATTAACATATGGTCTGCAAACTTAAATATATGACATCACAACATAAATATATGACAATTGAAAGGCTGTTTCAGTGTTTATGGCAGGGTTTAGCAGCCGCGCCATAAAAAAATTTAAAATTGGCCTATAATTCTTATATAAAAATAACAGGATGTCTTTGTCTTTCCTTATATGATTCTCCTTAACTGAAGCTTCTCATTGGTTTATGGCAGGTTTATGACTATTTTGGAGAAGGGTACCTAACCTAAACCCTCCATATAATAAAATCTCCTCCATAAAAATCATCCCCCCCTTTTTTTTTACATTTTCTGTTATAAAAGTGGAGGGTCGACTCCACCAACCCCCCCACCCTCCTCCCCTCCCACCTTCTTTTAACTAGTGGCGGAGCGGCTAGTAAAACATATAGTAGTAATTTAAATAGCTGTACCGAACGAACCACAATTTTCAGGATAGTTTAAATGGTCCAGGGAAGGTTTTAGGCTTTCGAGCTTCATAACTCTGATTCTCTGAAAAACATTACTAACATCATTTACATTTAATATGGCTTTATTTGTTAAAATTATTGGGCCCAAACTCTATTTATTCTCATTATTGCATTATGCATAGTCAAGCACAAAATAATCCAGCCTCTCCCCCTTATTTAGGTATAAATTAAAAACAAGGCGGGGTAAGTTTTTTGTGTGCAGATAAAGTGAAGACCCCCTCAGGTATTAGGTATAAGGATAAAAAAACCTTTTTTTCCTATATATTATAAAAATAAATTGGTTATTTCTGTTTATTTCTGTCTTTGCTACGAGAAAAAGAACCTTATCTTTAATCTAGCATATCTAAGTAAAAAGTATGATAACAACAAAAATATATTCTTTCAAATTTCCTACGTGTTATATGTCATTAATGTACTTTTTTACAAGGTGGTAGTGCGAATGGGGCGCTTGTCCAATATTATGGTATGGAGATCGCTCTTCTATGAGTACTACTTAAAAACCTACTTTTACTGCAATACACATAGACATTCTCATCGTCGGTTCATCAGTTTAGAATGCTTTTCCCTTTACTCCCACAAGTATAATACGAATTTGGTTGAGCCTGTGGTAGCTCAACAAAGACCCACGCGAAGTATTATATTGCTTTAAACTAAGAATAAATGGCTGGTTATGGTGTTCGATCTATATCATATAAGTATATTAAGCACTTAAGAAGGAAGATGGTTTTATAAAGTGTATTTACATTACAAGTGAATCAGTTAAGTATGAAAATATTTACAGGATAAGTGATAATAAACATAAATAGTGTAGGACAGAAAATGCCCTAAGTCCAAAGCATTGAATTGTGCTAAGTGTTAGATCTCTAACATAAGACCCAAGCACAATTCATGCTAAGTACTGAGGGACCTAAATTTAAACTACAATGCATGCCAAACAACTAAGTCATTACCTTTAAGCCAGAAGAACTTGATGGTTTGAGAGTCAATGAATAACTGAGATATTTTAAGAAGTGCAAGTTATAACAACAACTATTTATAAGGATCTAAGCCCTTGTCTGTTTAATAAAGTGTTTGTATGTTAAACTTGTGACGTAAATGAAACTAGGGTTGTAGGCATACATACTAGTACAGGATGGTTACATGGTTACTTTAACAATAGACATAATGTTTTAATAAGCATATAACAATATTCAATCACATACAGTTTACCATGATTAGGCTAGCATTACCCATATAAGGTATTATATTGGTAAGAATAGACTAATAAATTCGTAAAAACATATAAAAAGTGCCTTAGGGCTAGCTAGAGTAATTGTATCTCGTGCCTAAGTTACGCGCGATAATTACCATGGCATGTCTATCAAATATTTAGATCCAAATTTTATATGGTGTAAAATTTATAGTAAACATAGGTAAGTGGACTAGATGCGAAGCATTTCTGTGAAGGTCGTGTTCGTACGTTCAAAGAATTTTGGAATTTGGGGATCGCATCTCCAAAGGAATGCTTGGTATAATTTTGCTTGCTAAATTATTACATAGAAATATTTCTAGAACATTAGGTTTATTATAACAGTATAAGCATTACATGGTGTGTAAAGTGTTTATAGTGCAGCAGCAAAACTTTACTACAATTCTTATAATAAAGTAACAGGATGTCTGTTTGTCTGTGTGTTTGTGTGTCTGTTTGTACCGAAGGATCTCGCTAATCACTGAACCGAACGGACTCTCCTTAACAGGGTAGCTTTTCATAGGTCCTTGGAAGGTTTATAACTATTTTGGGGGAGGGTACTACCACCTTCCCAAGAGAAATCATAAAAAAAATTTTAAATATTTGTAGACTTTAACGCATCATTGATAGGTATCGTAAAGACTTTAGCGCAACATAAATAAGGATCGTAGAGACTTAAACAAAAAAAACATTTAAAGTGCCACTAGAGGCTCTAGGGGCGTAGCCGCTAGTTCAATTATATAAAGTAGTAAGGTTTTTTGTCAGAAGTTTAAAATTTCAATAACTACAGAATTGATTAAGTCCTCCATTTTAGGGAAATTTTACATTGATCCTGGTATGTGATGGGTTAAGGCTTATTTATAGATTGTGGTCCTGGGATTGTTTCAGGCTATTTTAAATCTTGAAGATGATTAAAGTACAGATTATGCTGTCTTACGATACAATAGCCAATGAGATGCCAGTATACACTGTAATTGACGAATGGTAAAATTTAAGCTGGCCTCTCATTGGTTATTTTATCGTATGACGTCATGATCTGAGGAGGGACTTTAATCATCTTCTTAAATCTTTAATACAGATCCCCTAAATGCTAGGGTTGCAGCCGCTACTCCATATCAAATAATAACAAATGATGATTAACAAATTATTTAATTAATAGCGGGGGGGGGGGGGTGGAATATTTATTTTTTTTTGGGGGGGGGATGGGGCGATTTCTCTTGGGAGGGTGGTGGTACCCTCCCCCAAAATAGTTATAAGCCTTCCTGGGACCTATGAGAATCTACCCTGTTAAGGAGAACCAGATCGGTTCAGCGGTTAGCGAGATCCTTCGGTACAAACACACAGACACACAAACAGACATCCTGTTACTTTAGTATAAGGATGTGCAAAATGGTATTAGTGTCCATGCATACAAAAATATGATTATAGATTCTTAAATGATATAACAATCGGGAATAGTCCCTTTCGTAACATCGCCTCATAAGGGGCGATTCGTCGTATTGTTTAAATGGCTTTTTATAGGTTATTTTAGGCTAGGTTAGGTAATTGGCCCCGCAGGGGCTAGAAATAGGAGAAAAGCTACTGTGAAAAATACGAAGAATCACCCCATAAGGCGCGATGTTACGAAAGGGACTATATCCTAACAATCTTAATGAAGATGAACTGAAATTAGTTTCCGAATGTGAACACATTTTCCGAGGTGTTTCCCAATCCTATCTCAATATTTGCTACTAGCTAAAAAACCTTCAAACTTCAAAAAAAAATCAAAATTTGAATGTATTAACGATTTATACATTATATATTCAAAGTTTTAATTTTTCAAATTTTGATTTTTTTTTGTTGGAAGTTTGAAGGTTTTTTAGCTAGTAGCAAATATTGAGATAGGATTGGGAAACACCTAGGAAAATGTGTTCACATTCGGAAACTAATTTCAGTTCACCTTAATGAAAGAAGTCATATTTAACTCACTCAGGATGTTTTAGCAACAGTTGGACAGACATGCAACGTAACGTACATAGCTTAACTATAAAGTAGCTACATATTTACTGTATAGTTTGGATTCTATGAATATGATTGTTCTTATAATTTATTTGTGTATAAAGAATAAACAAAATTTGTAAATGGTTTACAAGTGTGTTTGTAAATATAATACAATTTTGCCTCAAAGGGAAACTCCTATACATTTTTTTGTTTTGAAAATAAACAAAGTAGGGGGTATTGGACTGTAAATTACACTAGTACCCTAATTTTTATAACCAAGTTATCTTAGTCAAATTTGGGTACTCTAATCAATTATTATCAATTTGTGAGTCTAAACAAAATTGTGCATAAATTTGTTGGAAAATTGATTAAATACAGGATACTGTATACTCTTAATTTTAATTTAGTATTATATACAAAGATGCTTCGCTTATTATGTTGGACCTTGTTGTCCTAGGAATCACTATTCCAAAAATTAGATAATAATAGCATGTAAGCATAATTTAAATGGACGTACGAACTTTCTGGTAAAGATTATAGAGTTATTACTCTGTTACACTGTTATAGGATTCACGATGCAAAGTTTGAAATCCATAGGACAAATCTAACATGTTTAAATTAATGTAAAGAGATAACAGTTACGGATGGACGGATCGACCCTAATTATAGAAAAGCTTTCTTTTAAAAAAGATATCTGGTATTGAAATAATTAAAACTTCCACTTACTTACATTAAAGACAGATTTACCAAACGACAATTTTAACTTTAAGAAAAAAAAATCTCCCAAAAATTTTGTTTACTAAATGTCCTTTTATACACATACAAGAACCACATAAGCTTTTATATCATCAATATAAGAAAATATGGTTTGGTAAATTATGTTTTTATTAACTCGATTACAGTTTCTGAAATATGAAAGAGAGAAAGAGAGAGAGAGAGGGGACAATGGGCTGTTTATTATTCTAGTCCCCAAAGTTTTGTAATAATGCTTCTTATTGGTTGACTTAAAAACTATTTAGTGAAACTTTAGGTTGAGTGTTTAAACGTTACAACCACTAATTTTATTACACTGAATGGCTAATTTTATGTATCATCATTGGGGATGTACATCAATTATCGGCCAATGGCTTATCCCTTTAGATCCCTCATTTTATATACAGTGTAATAAGAATGACAGCATCAATAAGTAGCGATGCACAATCCTATTATATAAAGTAGTATGCGTTTTTTGTCTGTCCCGAAGGATCTCGCTAACCGCTGAACCGAAATTGTTCTCCTTTTCAGTGAAGCTTCTTATAGGTCCTGGGAAGGTTTTAAACTATTTTTGAAGATGGTTTCTTCACCCCCCTTCCCCCATAAATTTTTTTTAACTCTTTTGAAACTCAAATTTAAAATGGGATGAGGTCGACTTTTCACCCTCCTACCAGTGCCCCTAGAGGCTTCTAGGAGCGTATCCGCTAGTAATATAATAATGAGACTGAAAATGTCTAACTGAAAATGCAAGTTATTCAGTGAATGCAAAATGAAAAGGGGGGAAAATCAGCAATCTATCTTTAATAAAAGCTGAGAAAATTACATTTCACTACGCATAATCAGTAAGATGAAGTTAATTATAGAGTAGCTTTCCTATCAAAAAGATAAATTAAAAGATAGATCAAACATTATTATGTATTTAACAATTAGATTTAACAAAAGAAACTCCCTTTATAATTATAAATAAGTGTTTTAAATAAAAAAGAACCTTTCTATCATGTATAATACAAAAAAATAAGCATTAAAATTCTTTTTATGTGTTTAATATTTGTATAATTGCTACAATTTATACTTTGGTATGTTTTCCGCAGTGCTTGACAACCGCGCAATTGTTTATTGCGGTTGGATGCGGTTTCAGATTGCTAAGGAATACTAGATGCAAAAATATTTCTGAAAACGGCTATATCATAAAAAAGCATATGAAAAAATCATAACTGTTTAGGCGGCTGATACACATCACAGAACTGCTGGAAGCAGCTGCAGATATTCTAATACTTTGGCAAGCGGCTGCCGAACCCTGGATATCCGACTGTAATTTATTGCTTTCATTTATATTTAACCTTAATTACTCATTAAGATAGTATAGACTACAAATTATCTCTTACAAAGTTTTGTCTGTTTACTTGTTTGGTTATTTTTAAAAAGATGGGTGGTTTCCCTTAAACCGCCTAGCGACCACAGAAAACCCTTTATTATTATTATTAACACGTATACATAGATAGGTCATTTTGCATTATCCCGATAAACAGGCAGATCTCTTTTGTTGGCAAACTTTAATAAGTCTTAAAAATTCCGCGCCGTGTGTGAGTCACAAGGGACCAATAATAAAGAATTAGGACTGAAAACAGCCTAAGGGAACTCCAGTACCATACACTCTAATTGCGGTATACAACTTTTCTAATGGATGGAGTCCGTTTGGGAAGCGGATTCTTATGGTAACGCATCTAAAAAGTACAGAATCTATTCAAAATTTTACCTCCTACACTATAAACAAATGAATCCTGACAACTTAAAATGTTTTTAATATTTCTTGCAACCATTTTGGGAATAGAGTCTTTGGTTCAATTTGAAATATGATATTTTAAGGTTTTAAATTCAAATTATCATGTAAATTGCAATCCTTTTAAAGATTATTTAACAATGAAGAAATTGTGTTTAAAATTTGAAGAGAATATACAGCAAATAAAGTTTAAAAAAAAATTCAAATTTCTAAGAGCAAAGCTTTTTTACAATATTGATAGTGACTTTGTCTGTATGTTGTTTGTAAAAAATAATTTAACTTTGATTTATTACATTGTCTGTAAGAATTATATCCATATTAGTATAAACCTTCATAGAAGTTCCATATAATAATTTGATAAAATTGCTTGAAGTAAAGAAATAAAAAAAATTGTACATAGTTCCCTTTTCAGTTATTGTGTTAAGAGTTTAAAATCAGTAGGACAACTCTTACATGCTTAAATTTACACACGCGGGTGGACGTACATTGAATTTGGCTACCCCCTACAGAATAGTTTGATTCAGACAGTTAGATTTAGAGTTGCTTCTCTACCAAAAAAGATTATAAGTGCATTTCAGCATTAAAAGATATATTTGTATATAATCTAAGTTCAAAAAGGAAATCTGCAACAAAATAAAAGTTTTCAATATTTTGGATAGAATTGAATTTTGTTTGTTTTAAAGTAGGAAACAGAGTTTATGTATATTTCAATATTTTCAAACGCGAAGCTTTTCTTCCATTATAATGGGTCCGCCCGTCTGAACGTCAAGTCATTTTTATTGCTTTGCTAATATGTTTAGCCATGTTTATGCTCTAACGAAATACATATGTTCATATTAGGACAGTTGTATTTTTAATTTTTTTAGGGCCTTCTTTGATTAAAAATTAAGAATATGTTCTATAATTGTTAATGTCGTTTGTTTATTAGAATGAGATATAGAGCTTTGCTTTATGGCAGTTGTCATCGTTGTTTCAAGTTATTTCAAAATGCATGGGCTTATAAGTAGTTGAAGAATTGTATACTAAACCGTATTCCTATTTTCCTTCTTAATTTTTATTACATAAACATGGATAGCAACATTATTAATTAAGTAACAAAGCATAACAAAATAAGAGATAGACAAACGGACAAAGTGAGTTACAGAGCAGATTGACTAAAGTGCCCCCGCAAGAAAATTGGGACAATGGGGGGGGGGGGGGGGCAAAATTAAAAATAAAACCCGTTAAATTTGTACAAAGACGGATTTCCATATTTAATTTGGTCAGGTTTAAACAACAGATCTATAGTATAGATGTATATACAGACAACTACCTCCACTCATTTTTCAAATACCTCTTTCGTCTGCTTCTAAATTTTTGTCTGCTACTTGGCTGTGTTAATATAAGCGACACCATTGGTTGATTTTCAATGACCCAATAAAAAGGTTGCACAAGACGATTGCGATGTGGAGATACAGTTATCTAACCCTTTCTCCTTCTAGTGTTTTACTCTAATGTTTAGACTTTCAGCTGATTTTTAAAGATTGTAAATGGTTGATTTTGTCTGACGCACTGCTGCCGAGCCCTATTTAATTGTTCTTTTATTTTTTTCAGGAAAGTGTTTATGTCTCGCTTGAAGGATGGAGTCAAGGTTGAGGTGAATGCCAAGAAAATGCTCATTTTTAATTGGAAAGACTACTAAACATGATAATCAACAATCAACTAGCAATTTTAGTTTTCAATATGGCTTCGAAACGGATTATAACCGCTGTATTAGAACAGGTTTTCAGCCATACTGAAAAATCATGTATAGCATCGTTTTACAGACAATATTCCACGAATATTAAAATAACATATTATTTCAAGTTTTCATAGGGCGCAGAACCGGTTTTAATCAAACAAAAATTATTCGGATTCGGAGCCAGATTGGGAAAGAAAATTATATTTCATAGGAAAGTTAATTTTCTTCCAATTCTTATTTGTGACGAGTTTGTCTTTCGTTGCTTATAAACTAATTAATATTTTTTTGTAAAAAGAGCCAAAATATAATTATATTCTGATCGCTTTAAGACTGCCTAAACAATTTATGAAATACTTCTTATGCTTCCAAAATTATTATTTTCAATTTTAATTTTCATTATATTGATTTATAGGAAATGAACTAAAGAAATCCGTTATTTTTTTTTGTATAATTTTTGTTAAGATAAGATAAGATAAGATTTATTTTCCTCAAAGGTACAACATATTTTATTAGATATATATTATAAATTATGTTACTATGCTTGATTTGTTTGATTCATCTGGTTTGTTGTGTTTGGTGCAGGTTAGATAATAATATACATAATAACAATTATTAAGTACCTAGCATGGAATTGGCCGAACTTCATCTCCACCTAGTTACCAGGCCAGTTTAAATTGAATGGAGACAATATTTTACAATAAAAATTCCATGCAACATTGTACCAGATAGTTGGCATAACCCTTTAAGGGTTGTGGAGCCACTGGTGTACTTTGACGCTTGCCAAGCCGATACAATGTTATATGTGCAAATAAATAATAATCTTAACAATGAAACAATATCTTGCTGTGTATTTCAGACATCCTCCTACTATCAGTTGCAACTTCTCCAAGCGTGAATTCGGAACAATTAAGGAACCAAAACCTCCATAAGGAGTCGCTATTCCCGTTGAGATCCCTTTTCAGCTCCAAATAGACAGTTTCCTTTATATCAAATTATTTTCATTATAGAGTGGAGTTTTGTCCGGGTTTTAAGGACATCTCCACACCAATAATTACAGGATAACGGCAAATTTCGCGATAACACTTGGTCCAATCCAAAAAATCCAAAAAAAAACCAAAGAAAAGTCCAAAAAAGGACAAGAATACCCTAATAATAATCATATCGTGTACTTAAGTGAACAAGGTGTAATGGTTGGTTTCGATTCCTACGGAATCTGATTTTTATTTGCTTAATATTTTTTTCTGTTACATTAAACTTGCCTCAAAAAGACTATTAAAATTTAAAAAGACATAAAGTTTTGATATTTTTGTATCATTTTAATTATTGTAAATAAATATAATAAAATACTTAAAAATTAATGCATATAGATAAATATAGCTTTAATAAATTTTTTATTATATAGATGTATTAAAGTTTAAAATTAATTTGTAAAAATGTACAAAGCCATAATTGTATAGGATTATTTTCCCTAAATATAGCTCTAATATCTAAATTAGTGTATATTTAATACTGTACTAACATACATATGTGAGTCATAGAGTAGCTAATTTTTATGCTTGGCTTATTTTGTGACATTGGAAACTTCTTACAAAACTACTATTTAAAAGATAGTTTTTCATCTTAATTAAAGAGTAGCTAGGCTTGAAAAAAGGTTAATTTATAAGAATAACCATTTTACTTTTGTTTTAAAACCTAAACTATCCTAAGAATGTATGATTAAACGTACGCACAAATCCTAAATATAGAAAAACTCCGCAACTGTAGCGTAACACGAAGCACATCCACTCGAATTGGGGAGGGTTCGAATCTCAGCCCTAACTGAAGACAATGAAAGTTATGCATACTGATTTATGTCAGATGCACGACACTAATACTAAGAGTAGGAAAAATACCTTGGTCCAAAACAGACACAACTTATTACCATGCAAAGCTAGGACAAAGGTCGTGCAATTAAAGAGTTGCCCGTCTTTAATAGTTTAGATATTAGCCTTTGAACCTACTAAAAAAAATTCGATGTAGCTAGAAACCTTATAAAATTTATTTGAATATGTTTGTCCTAAGCTGGTATTTTCAGCTTATGCAACGGCCAAGCCAGGTTATGAAAGTACCAAACTATGCATAAAATATGTGAATATGTGTAATAATTTTACTATTATTATTTTGTATGCTTATGTTGAAATACATATCCATCATATCTATCTAAATGTCTGGTCCTAAGTAGTTATAGAGAAGCTGCACAAATAAAAAGTAGAATTTCCAAAAGATTATTTTCATTTTCTTATTTGCAAGATAGAGTAGTTTGATTTTGTTGAAGACTGAATGGATCAAAAATACATTAAGCAAACTCCTTCAAGGAATAATAATGCTTTAAATTTGAATTTAAACTCAAACGTTCTTCAGGAAAAAAAAAACTTTTTGTACTATAAGACAGGGATAATGGATGGGAAACGTAGGAAAATATTATTTCAGGCCTGTTACAAGCCTAGGCCTAAAAAACCAGTTATGGGATGGTGCATTAGTTCGTTATCAACGCTAATGAAATAGCTGTGTATGTGTGTGTAGATAAAGTATAGAATAAAATCCAGGTAGGTAGTCTAAAATAAAAATTGAACTTTTTACAACTAATACATATTAATGGCTTTATTTAAAATCACGTTTTGGTGTTATTTTTTATCCCTAAATTTTTTAATCTTTTATTTTGGTAATTTGAATTTTCATAAAGCTATCGTTGGATTTCCCACAGACAGATTTTAGGTTGTATTTTTTGCATTTTTATTAATAAGTAAAAATTTTATTTGAAAATATCATTGCTAATTAAAATTCAAAATAAATAAATTAATATGCACTTGGGTAACATAAAGTTCTTTGGATACTATTATGTAATAATAGATTTGTACTGTATAGTAAAGTACAAGTATTAAGGTTAAGGTGTTGTATCAATTCGGTATAAAATTTTTAAATTTCAAAATACAACATTTAATTTATAAACTACCAAATGAAAGTTGGTAGCTACCCACTTTCCAAAAAATAATTCCTCTATTTTTATTTTTTCTATATATACCTTTTTTAATGTTTAACTCTGAGCAGATTTCTATTTATTTTTTAGAAGCAGACAAATCATTATTTTTTCTAGAATTGTCTGCTTCAAAAAATGCCGCGGTCTTTATATAGCCTGCCTTTAATTGTCTATTGGTTGATACAAAACAAGATGATCCTTATTGTTTTAGAGTGATAGCTAATTTGGAGCTGCCCCCAGTAACGTCATTTACTTAGGAAATGGTAAAAGTTGCAATATCCCATTCAAAACTAGGCCGGGACCTAATTTATGGCCAGGTTTCCTATCTCTTATCCCTGCTATAAGATTGTTACAGAGAAATATGATTGCGGCACCCCTCTGAATTAGAAGGAGGATAGGGGGGGGGGGGGAGGGGGTTAAATAGCAAAATATTATGCAGGACCCAAATGAACCTGCCCTATGTATAGATATTTTAGTTTTTTTGCAGCCTTATTCATTCCATTAAAATTACCTAAAAAAATATTTGTAATCGCTTTATAAAAATCCCAAAAATATGTTTTAACTTAAAGTACACCGGTACAGAACCCTCACTGAAATAAATAGTAAATATGAGTGAGAGGGGTGGTTTCTTTTTTCCTATACCGAACCACTGCGGGAGGATCTAATCTTGCAGGTCCTATAATTACCCAAGATAAGCTAACCTAACCTGACCTAAATTAATAAACATACAAAAACTATACAAAACCCCTAATCTTAAATTTTACATATTACTTATTAAACTTTAAGCAACAATTAAAGTGCAGTTGAACAGGAAAACGTATATTTTGAGTATGTTGATGTATCTGTAAGTTTTACTCTGATGACAAGACTTAATTTTATCATCCGTACATTACAATGCACCTTAACCAGGAAGAAAAGGATATTTATATTCAACTTTTATTGTTAGTACATAGTTGATGATGTGAAAAAAATTAAGGCCTTATTTAATTTGTTTTACAAGTAAATATACGTCACAAAGAGGGGTGTGAACACCCCCTTTTAATATCAAAATTTGGTAGGCCTGCCTTCCTCTTTTCTTTTCATATTCACCCCTAGAAAAATCTTGTGCACGCCACTGAATTTGAATTATTATAAGCAACTATAATTATGTTTTCTAGGGTGGTGTAATATTTGAATACCAACCTATAATTTGACAAATGGATCTTGCTAATCGCTGGAATGATATGGTTCTCACCTTACAGTAAAGATACTCATATCATAGATGTCCAGGGAAGGTTTATAACTATTTTAGGGGAGGTTACCACAACCCTTTAAAAAGAGAGCACCCCTGAAAAATTAACATACTCATTTTTGTACATTTTCTTTAAAAAAAAAAATTGAAAGATAATGTTCACACTAACCTCTAAGAAACCATAATAGCTTATCAAACACACAATTTTTATAATGTTGAAGGGTATGTAACAAGATAAACTTGCATGTTTCTTTATTTTGCAGCATAGTAAACTAAACTCTAGGACTGTTTGCATATACATTGAACAAACAAAGTTAATTAAGTCCATCCACCCAACATGGAGATTTTACTTTGCATTTGGAAAAAAAAGTTTCCACTTTCTCTAATTCCAAAAGTTTCAAGTTTAAGATGCAAATTAATACATGTATATAAACTAAGTATGTATTAGTGTACAGTAATAGATATAAATTATTAGAGGGATTTTAAAGTACAAGAACAGTTGCATTCACTATTCAGGAAAAGAGTATTTAATGCTTAAACCATTTTATTAGATAATGTTTAAATAGTCAAGTAATATGTTTAAATGGGAATAAGAAAGAATCAACTCACAGCTCATAAAAGTCCGTCTATGTAAAACATTTTTGGGGGTAGTGTGATTTTACGGCTCTTATTTAAGAAAGGCAGCTGATTTTTTCCTGTGAAGATTCCTTAAACCAATTAGCATAATTTATTTGGTCTATTGGTGGACATGCTTCAAATGATATGTACTTGTTTGACCGTTTGTCCATCAAGGATATTTTTTGTTCTTTACCACCTTTATATGTTATCATCCTTGTTTATAAATGTTTAGGCGTTATCCTCATAGAAAGATTTTTTTTCAATTTTGAAATTTTCATCCTCCTCCCCCCCCCCCTCCGACAGAACTATTACTCTGACAGAGATCAAATGTCTATGATAGAGGTCTTTGCAGTATTATTCTTAATTAGCATCTAAAGTCTCATACGTCTATTGGATACTAAACATGTAAAAGAGGAAATATACATAGTTTTAAAACTTTTTAAATTCATGTAATACATAATTATGAATTATGATAATTTCTTAATTAAACATGCAAAGTTGAAATTAAAAAACTATTCAAAGAACGACTTTGTTTAAACTTTATAGATGAATAGTTGAATTTAATTAAATGATGAAGATAGTAAAAAAGAACATATATCTTAATTAAGTTATTTTACAAATTATAAATAACTAGTTTTTGCGACCCTTAAGGCCTCTTGGGGCACTTGGAGAAAAAGGTGGGGGAGGGAGAAGGCACCCCTCTCTTTATTTTAAAAACTTTTATTTCATGTTCTAGTGGCGATTTCTATTGAGAAGGGGGGGGGGTATCCTTGCAAGAAATATCTATAAACAGTCCCTTGACATATACGAAGATTCACTGAAAAGAAGACCCATGTCGGTTCAGCAGTTACACAAACAGACATCCTGCTTCTTTTATTTATGAATTATTACTTCAGAATCAGGTTGATGCAATATCAGTACATAAATGTTTAGGAGGATATGGCAGCAACCCCCCCCCCAAAAAAAAGCAAAAAAAAATCCCTAATAGGCCACCCAAAAAAGTAGTATAATTAAGTATACTTTGACTTTAGTAAAGCAGTTAATACAAAAATTAATAAATCATGAAATAATATGGAAAATACTGTACATTTATAGCACAGCAAGAACATTGCCATGAAGTAGCCTCCTAAAGCAGTCAATAAACAATCTGCCAACAAACTTTGTTTGAATCTATGGATTAAAATTAAAAGTAAAGTAACATAAATTTTAATTTTGTTATTTATTTGGCGAAGTTTGGGAATTATGTAAAAATTTAAACCCATAAAATTAGACCATTTAAGAATACACCTAATTTATGATATTTCTGTACAAAGAAATTTATTTAAAACCTGAAATGATTTATTTGACGAAATTGATATATATTCAGCCATACATAATTATAAAGTGCTGCGCTCCTAATATTATTTATACAGTCAATATGAAAAACTGTATACAATGTTGATACATTCTGAATTATATAATAATATATGTTCAAAGGGTTCTTATAAATTATTATATAACAAGGATGATAACATTCATAAAAGCGAAGTCTAAACGGCTAAAACGAAAATTAACAATTAAGTAATGTCATAACTGAATAAGCAGAATATAAATGTTTCAGTGTAAACAAAATTTTAGCAATTTCTAATTTGATGCAAAACTGGCTAAAACAGGATACTGTTCAAGGACATACTTAAATTTTTAGGACTTCATTATATAGATGCATTGCTTGTGACATAAGAGATGAAGATATATTTTTATACCACATGAATGGTTGTTGTCATAAAGATTTTAAATTGACATACTGGTATCGATTTACAGAGTTGCTTCGCTTTCTAAACCGTGTCTATATACTACAGGAATCACTATACAAAGTTTAATACATACCTAAATTAACGATCAGCAATCTGTAACGAACAGACAAACCCTAATTATAGAAAAAGCTTCGCCTTTTATAAGGATTATAGCGCATTTATAATATATTAATTTATGAACATGAAATCAATATACTGCACAGTGTACAGTTTCTTGTTTTTTATTGCTCAAAATAAATTTAATTTCAAAACGTGACGCAGTGAAGAAAAAACTTATCTACTTTACCTCTATAGAAATTATCTAAGGAAACACAAACAAACATGATTGTCAATCCTTTTTTGAATTACTTTACATATCCGCGGGAAACTGACTATTAAAGCAAAATATATCTAATCTTTGTCATTCTTCCATCAAAACTAAAATAACCCTAGATTTTTACTTGTTTTTGTTGAACTTCTAAAAAACAAAATAGAGAGGGAGAATAGTTCTTTATCGCATAGTATTATAAACCGCTTTCTGTGGATATTAAAATGAAAAATTATAGCAAAACTGGTATCAATTCTATGATTTAATTATAATATTCGTGTAAAAATATCTGTAATCTGATACTAAACATTATTTTTCAGTATAGCTGAAATTTGATTCTAATCCAGCGCATATTAATCGGTTTGAAGCTTTACTGGAAAGAGAGAAAGAAAAATTATAAATCAGCATGATATATAGAAGAACAGACAGACACACTCACTTGAAGAGTACCTTCACTACAAATAAAGCACATACATAATGTGGATGAATTGAGATACCATTTAAGGTTGACAATGTCACTTATCTAAAAATTGATGGGTTAACCTTTTATAGATACTTGAGGTATTACTTCTATTTTAGGAACAGTTTACTTCATATCGCATATGGAACACAAGCGAACCTTTAAAAATTCGGATTTTAGATTAAGTTAGGTAAGTGCCCCCTAAGGATATTGCCACCGCAGGAGTTAGAAATTAGTTTTTTTTCTTCAAATATCAAAAAAAGTGAGGGTGAGGTTTCATTGGAACAGCTTTTTTTTTGGGTTATTTTTACTTCTTGTTGTTGTTTTATAAGTACAATGCATTTTATTTATAGATGTGTATGTAGTAACTCATCTGAATATTTAACTATTATGTACGTCCTTTCGTACAATAATTTTGGGGATAATAAAAGAAATAAAAGTAAAACAATATGATAAATATTTGCCATCATGGCTTCGAACTAGATTATCATCCGCTTGATAAGAACCGGTTTTCAGTCCGACTGAAAAATCATGTGTTGTTTAGTACTTTCGACAATTTTCTACGAATAACATAGTACAATAATATTGTTAGCCCCGAGTGGCCGAAGGCCAGGGCTAACAAAAATGGTTTTTATCTTATAATAGTTCATATTAATATCTGCAGAAAGCTGTCTATAGTACAATGTAATTAATAACTAATCTTTGCTTTCCAAACAAGTAATTGAGGGAAGCTCCTCCTGAAGGTTTCACATCTGGTGAATCACTGTGTACAACCAGGGAGTAAGGGAGGGGACAATGGATTGAATATTCAATTTTTAAGAGAATGTGCAAGAATTTAGCAGTTTCTGACTGACTTTGGGTACTTTGTATGATGGGCTGGTATTCTAATTTTCAAATGAATGCTTTTTTCTTGGAACTTTTTTCTTACTTTAGTTTTCTGTATTGTTTTAACTCTCCCTTTAGAATTTCCTTCATATTTTCTGGATTTCATAGTCTTTCACCAAAAACTCTTACATTGAATTAATTGCCAATTATCCCCTCCCTTACTTCCTGGTGTACAGCACTGATTTCATCCTTAGTGTAACAGAATAACGGAATAACGTTTCTTGATCATAAAAATCAGGATTTATGACACATTTCTTTAATAGCAGCTGAGAAAATTATACAGGTGGAATATTTGTATTAACAAGAAGCTTTGCTTGTAAAAATGAGGAAAATACTGGTAGTGCTAAATATTTTTAATAAAAACATGATTTTTATTTAATAATATTGGTGCAAAAGTAAACATTTCAAAAACAAATTACACTGCACATATTACATGAGTGTTTCAGGGTGGAAGGAGACATTGGACCGTAATTTACACTGGTACCCAAAATTACCTTGTATTATTATAAAGAATACTAAACATCTTTTTTACAAAATTTGGGAATAGTCCTTTTCGTAACACCACCCCATAAGGGGCGATTTATCGTATTTTTAAATGGCTTTTTATAGGTTAGGTTAGGTTATATTGGGTTAGGTGATTGTCCTACAGGGTTAGGTAAAAGGCCCGGCAGGGTTAGAGCCCTCCGCAGGGGCTAGAAATAGGAGAAAAGCTACTGTGAAAAATATAAAGAATCGCCCCATAAGACGCAATGTTATGAAAGGGACTATACCCCAAAATTTTTACTGGCGCTTTAGCCCAATGTACCTTGTTGAGCAATGAAAACCCTCTATTTTTTAAAATAAATTCAAACTAAGTGTTCGGGTAGTTTTTGTCAGGTCAGGTTAGGTAATATTATCTATTTGGTAGCCCTGCAGACTTAAGTCATCAAAGGCTCTGAAGGGGTAGGGCATAGGAAAAAACCAAACGCTAATCCTTACTTAGTTTCTTTTTAAATATGAGGGGAGGGAGTATAAACAGGAACTTTGTGTAAGCACAGATTTTCTTAAAAATGCAAATATCATCAATATAAGGAAAATATAGGAAAAGGGGACATCTTAAAAAGAATTCTATATACAAATGATGAAATACCACCCAAACGAGATTGCAATGAAACAAGGATGACAACATTCATAAAAGCGAAGCTCTGAAACTACAAACAAACATTAACACTTGTAGAGTTTCAGAGCTGAATAATCATTAAAAAATGATAGGCTATGAAAAGCTTCCTGAAGTTCTTTATGTTGGCTACCCACTATCATCTGCTATTGATAACGCTGTCAAAGAAAGTGTATTAACTTTTTTGCTTTTTATTTAAGATAGCTAGCCGGTGCTTTTAGTAAGTAGTAGATGTAAAATTTTTCATAGAATTCAGATATGTAATCGGTTTTTTTGTAGACCTCTTATTTTTTAAGTAATTTAAGTTTTTTTAAAAAATAATTAAGTCGGTTTTAAGGTACTAAAGCGCAACAAAATAAAAGAAGAAAATGGCCAGTATGAACAAAAATAGTAAGATCTTTAATTTGACACCTAACTTTTAAAATTCTGTTGAGTAATTATTGAAAAAATCTATTTTTTTAACCTCGGTTTAATAAAAATTTTAAACCCAAATATTTTCTCAAACAGACATAAAAAATATGGGTTCATATACACGGTGTTTCAAAAAAAACTGCGTTTTCCGGTTTGAGAAACAGCCAGAAGGAATATGAAAAAAAGGATTATAGGTCCATATTCTATGTAAAAATGTACATCGGATTTACTTAAGGTGTTTTTTGATATCTCTAAAAATGTGGCCGTACTGATTGGTACATGTAGTGGAAAAATGCTTGATGTTGAATATGAGATATCAATTAGATTGAAATAACTTGTATATCTTATAATCTGTCAATCAAAAGAGATTAAGGGGGGAGGTGTGAGGAACGAATATGAACAATTTTAATACTAAGAATTAAAATCCAAGCCAAAAGAATATTGATTTTTTTTTAAAAAAAGGCATTTTAAATTAAGTTTTAAATGTAATTATTAGATTATTTTGAAGTTTATGTTATAATGTTGATTTCAAGTAAAAAAAAGGATTTTAATTCAACGTTATAGCATAAAATTCTTTAAGAATACAATAACACACACTCATTTAGAATTCTTTGGGCTCTAAAATGCGCTGTTGTTTTAAGAGATATTAAAAAACGCCTGTAACAAATTCGATGCATATTTTTATAGAGAATATGGACATATAATTATTTTTTTGTACTCCTAATGGTTGTTTCCCAAATCTGGAAAATGCAGTTTTTTCTGAAACACCGTGTATACCTTTAGAATCAGAAAAATATTACGAATCTATTTTAAGCAAAATTGAAAAAGTTTTATAAAACTATAATAAAAAAAATAAGTTTATTTTAAGAATCATAATTTTCGGCTTTAAAGGGTTCACTTGAATAAAACCTAAACAAATGTACATACACTGTAACAGATATTTTTTAAACACAAGAAACAATAATGCATTTTTAACTGCATTTTTTTTTAAGTTTATAAACAGACTGAAGCATACTTGTTCATAATTTTTCATTCTTTACATGTTATGTAAGTATCACTATTTTTATTGTAGTATATATTGTTTGAACATTATCCTTTTTTTTTGTCAATTGTATTGGTTAAGTTTTGAGAAGAAGCTTCTTGATTCGTCAATTTTAGAGATTTTTGATTGGCTAGTTTAATAGTTACAATTAAGTGTTGCCTGTAAAATATAATATTTTAGGCCATTTTTATTTTTTAAAGTTTTTACTTTTTTTCAATTTTGCTTAGAATGGATTCGTAATATTTTTCTGATTCTAAAGGTATATATGAACCCATGTTTTTATGTCTGTTTGAGAAAATATTAAGGTTTAAAGTTTTTATTAAACCGAGCTTAAAAAAATAGATTTTTTCAATAATTACTCAACAGAATTTTAAAAGTAAGGTGTCAAATTAAAGATCTTACTATTTTTGTTCATACTGGCCATTTTCTTCTTTTATTTTGTTGCGTTTTAGTACCTTAAAACCGACTTAATAATTTAAAAAAAACTTAAATTACTTTAAAAATAAGAGGTCTACAAAAAAACCGATTGCTTATCTGAATTCTATGAAAAATTTTACATCTACTACTTAGTACTTACTACTTACTCACCGGCTAGCTATCTTAAATAAAAAGCAAAAAAGTTAATACACCTTATTTGTATATTATCTTTATATAGACAGGCAATTTTGATGGACTATAGTTTAAAAGTAGAATTTCTTTTTGGTGCAATTCTGATGGAACCAAATAAAATGTATCTATGTGGTGATTTTAGGCTATTTCTTGGGGCATGGGACACCCCCAACCCCCAAAAAAATTTCCCCTTATTTTTTTTCTTGATGATGTATGTATATGATGAAGATCCTTAATTGTTTTGTTTTAAAACAACCAAGCTAATATTTCTTGATTCCCTTTTACAAGAGATAAAGATGTATTGTGCGTGCACAACAACTATCAGTTCTCAGGAAACTAATATCAAAGCCACAAATAGAAGAATAAAAGAGGTTGAGACTAAATCAACAACAATTGGAGAATTTATATTGAATTATAAATGAGCCACAGGATACACAACTGCCGCCCTACAAGATCTGCTCTGTTTTGCAGTGGATCCCCAGTACTCAAAGGCCACGGTGGGCTAGAATTGAATCAAGACAAAAGTAAGTGCCGAGCCCTGGGACTTATGTGTGGTGAAAATAGACATAAAACTATGATTATTCCAGGTAAAACCAAAATATTTCCCGGGGGCTTTTTGAGAAAATTAGATTTGAAAATTTCAAGTTTAATTTTCACCCCCTAGGAGTTGCCGCATAATCATGACAAGAAAAGCAAATATTATTTATTTTAAATTTTGAACAACTTTGCTTTTATGAAGTCTTTCCTTTTTTGATTTTAGTCAAGAGTTCATCCAGTTCTTTGGTGATATTATGTGTGATAGCATGGGTATATCTGTTCAGATGCTGTTGGTCATGATACTCATTAACAAAGTGTACTCCACCCACTCTGTCCAATAGAAATTTCAAAAATGATTTATATGCACTTATCTGTATGGTTAACTTTGTCCATTGCTCAGTTCTCAATTCTATTGTGTCTTTGAATTCAGTTCCAGGTATCAACATCCTGTACTGAAAGTACCTGTCATTAGCATTCTCTACCTTGTGACCATCGCCGGCAACAAGTTGGCTGATATCATATCCCATATCTTTTAGTTTCCTCCATAATGTATCTTTCTTGTCCATAAATAAATACCTACAATATACCTCAATCGTCATTCCAGAATGGGGGGCAAAAGCCTTATTTGCCTCCATCACTTTATGGTCTTGAGGTGACAGGTGTCCAAAGAGGGTTGTATTAGGGTTGAGATATTTGGCAATTTTTGTTCTTTCTATCAAGCTCTGCTTGTGTTTTTCAATTTCTTTTTCATTATAATGCTTTCTTACCATCATTTCATCAATAAGTCTTTGATTTTCTACTTTCCATTTTTGCAGCTTTTCTAATGATGATGGTAATGAAGTTAAGATGTCGTACGGACTGAGAATTGTGAGTTCCTCCTTTTCCGACAATTTTAAAGAGGGAAGTGTCCCATACTTCACACCAGTAACAGCTTCAAATCGGGCTCCGTCTGCTCTTTATAGACATTCCATAAAATGATTTTGCTTGCGCTTGTGCTTCTTCTTTATCTTTCTCAATTTGCTTTCTCTTTTCTTCCTCTCCCTCTTCTACACAATCAGATTTTTCTATAGCACATTCATAATTACTAAACTTACAGTCTAGGTTAGCCATGTGCCGCTTGACGTATCAGCTTTGTTGGAACTTCATATGACAAAGGGGACATTGAAGAAGGTCCTTTGGCAGTTTTTTCTGGAACCCAAAAATCTCATTTACAATATTGTTTAGTAGATCTTTCTTATTGGCCTGTATATCCATAAATGTGTTTTTGGTCACTGGACCATCAGCATTTATAATTTCATTAATTTTTTCTTTCCATATCAATGCTTTATCTTCTCTTTCACCACTACTCTTTTCCTTTCTTTCCTGATTTTTCTTATCATTTCTTTTCTCTGTTTGCTTTTCTTTTATCTTCGATTTCTCTCCTTTTTCATCAATTTTCTCCTTTTCCTCCTCTTGAGAATAGTCCTTTGTGATAATCATATACCCTTGCATAACATTTTCCAAGAATTTTCTAGCATTTTGCTCGCCCAATTTCTGGATTCTGGAGTATCGAAGCTTTAACTCAATTTGGGGCCGAGAAAATTGCGTTTCCCCCAAGACCTGATGGACAGACAGACATTTCTAATTATAGAGTAGCTTCACTACTAATAATCCAATCAAAGATACCTTTCAACACAGGGGAGATGTTGCCAGAAGTCTTTTATAATTCTGCCGACTGTCACAAGGTCACCAACTGGTATCTTATTCCACTTCATTTCCAATCGGTTGCGTGCCCACTTAACATGACAAGCATTTGGGCCTTCTAAGATCCTCTGCAGTTCGGGACTCAATTCTTTCATGCAGCTATGCTCCTCAATAACTTTTATCCTGAGCATCACCTCCTCCATGAATCTATATATATATAAATATAGTATTGGTTCAGAAAGATTATATTACTTATGCTTATAGATCATTATTTGAAAATTTGTGTTAAAAATCACTTACTCAAGGTTTTTCTGGTATGAAGTTCCAGCATTCAACTCCTCCATTGCCATGTATTCTTCCACATAGATCCTTTTCCTGTCCTTCTCTTCATCAGTAAACCTTAAAATTTAAAACCTTTGAAAGATTAATACATATGTATCTTGACAATACAATGATACTACTAATGATGTGAAAAAGTCTGCAATAAAAGTTATTTTAGGTTAGGTTAGATTAAGTAAGGGTAATGATTGCCCCGCAGGGTTAGAAGGTTAGCCCCGCAGGGGCTAGAAAAGGGAGAAAAGCTAAGATAAGAGTCGAAATGAGGTGTTGTCATGAAACCGACTAACTTCAAATTTACTTACCAAGGCAGGTTACTTTCATAGTCAGCTTTATTTTGAGGGTAAATTTCTAGAAACTCATTTAGGGAAGACATTGTTAGTTTGTGTAGCTTTGAAACAAAAAAAATATTTTGGTTTAACAGAAAACATATAATTGAAACATGAAAAACATGAAAATGATGATTATTAATTTAAGTTACAAGTCTTAGTATTAGAAAGTTACAAGTCTTAGTATTAGAAAGTTACAAGTCTTAGTATTAGAAAGTTACAAGTCTTAGTACTGGAAAGTTACAAGTCTTAGTATTAGAAAGTTACAAGTCTTAGTATTAGAAAGTTACAAGTCTTAGTACTAGAAAGTTACAAGTCTTAGTATTAGAAAGTTACAAGTCTTAGTATTAGAAAGTTACAAGTCTTAGTATTAGAAAGTTACAAGTCTTAGTATTAGAAAGTTACAAGTCTTAGTATTAGAAAGTTACAAGTCTTAGTATTAGAAAGTTACAAGTCTTAGTATTAGAAAGTTACAAGTCTTAGTATTAGAAAGTTACAAGTCTTAGTATTAGAAGTTACAAGTCTTAGTATTAGAAAGTTACAAGTCTTAGTATTAGAAAGTTACATGAAAACCATGAAAATGATACAATTTACTGGTTCAATATCTTTTCTTGAGCTTGTTTGTTAACATCGTTAGCGCTCAACTCTGCAAACTTCTTTCCACAGGACTTATTGCTGAGGTGACATTTCAGGTTTTGCATAGTTTCCCATTGTTTGTCACAAAAAACGCAGAGTAGAGTTTTCTTATGAGGGGCATATTTGTTGGGCTGTGATCTGTTGAGAACAGGAAGTATTGTATTTCCCTTTCAGATGTTTTCTAAGGTTTGCATTGGTTGAATAAATATTACCTATAACTGTTGTCATTTTTGTTTTTAATTTAGGGAAGCTGACATAAATCAAGCTGCTACCAATGATGAACGGGACAGCATGCGGCTTTTCAATGGCAAAATGTCCGGCGCCCGAACTGAATGTACAGAAAACATGTTCGGGCGTCTGGGCATTGGGGCAAGCTATTTCCCAATACAAATGATCTGAGATGCACCATCGAGACTAACCAGAAGGTAATCTGTTGTGCAGCAATACTGTTCAACATTAAGGCAGGCCTCACTTTAATTCCAGTAATCGCGATTTAATTTTTAAATGTTTATCTACATAACCTACCAACCTCACCAAAACAATATGTGTTGTCTGTTAGGCTGGTGGTAAAAGTATAGTAAAGCATAGTAAATAAAACAAAATACTAACAAAATATACACACACTTCATTCTACAGCATAGATTGTAAAAGTATTAAAATTGTCCTATGTAATACAATTATTATTCTGGAACAAAAGTGTTTTTTTTTGTGCAGGTTATCTTCTGTGAGCTCGATGGTGTGGACAATAAGCTAGTTGCCGAGCAGGAGGCCAATCCCCTGCCAGCTCCTGAGAACAATGAGGAGGTTGACAACCTTATTGTTCAAGAACTCTTGAATGACAGGATTCGCCGAGAAGAGGGCCAGCAAACACGCGATCTTTTGCGGGCCACCATGCGTCGAGCCCCTGGTCGCCATGGTGTGGTTCGCCACAGAATTAAAATAATGCCACACATGCAGAGTTATACCTTTTTATTTATCCACACCTTTATTCCTACAAATAATATTTTTTTTTTGGCATTATCCTTTCCTTTCCAGTAGTTTTTTTACCAATTTTTCCCTCCTATTTCCACTCTCCTAAATTGGTCAATTTTGAGATAATTCTACCTACACGACTATTTTTTAGTAGTCAGGAGACAAAAGAACACCCCAAGGTTTAGTCGATAAGTTAATCTATTGAAGGGACAAAAGAAAACCCTGTTGAAAAATTTAGCCTACAATTATTTTTTTTGTTTCTTCACACTTATTATATTTTTCATATTTTATTTTCTATGTGACACACAGAACTAAGAAATATACATACAGATTCTTAATTCTGGATATTTAATAATCTTCTCTGAAACTAATTTCTTTTCATATCTTCCCCCCCTCCCCCGGGTTCTTTATAGAACCCACTAAATTTACCAAAGGGGTAGTTTCACGAAATGCATTTGAACTTAATTTAGTGAACCGCATATTTTTTCCTAGGTAATGGGTTAAACTACATTTATATAGCATATATTTGAAGAAAATTAAATTTTCTACCACGTAGTTTTTAAAATATCAAGACTTAAAAATTGTGATATGCAATTTAAAAAGACGATTTTCAAGTCTTGATATTTTAAAAAATACGTGGTTGAAAATTGAAATTCTTTTTAATATATGCCATATAAATGTAGTTTAACCATTTAACCAGGATAAAATATGCGGTTTACTAAATTAAGTTCAAATGCATTTCGTGAAACTACCCCTTTGAGATTATATTCTAAAAAAAATGGCCTCTCTTGGTGTGTAGAGCACCGAGAGTTGCTAAACATGGGATGGATGGAGCCACAGAGTAGCCACAGTGGCGTGCACAGGGTTCTACAAGGGGTGTATAAATTGTAATCATATGAAGAGTAGCCACAGTGGCGTGCATAGGGTTCTACAAGGGGTGTATAAATTATAATCATATGAAGAATAGCCACAGTGGCGTGCACAGGGTTCTACAAGGGGTGTATAAATTATAATCATATGAAGAATAGCCACAGTGGCGTGCATAGGGTTCTACAAGGGGTGTATAAATTATAATCATATGAAGAATAGCCACAGTGGCGTGCACAGGGTTCTACAAGGGGTGTATAAATTATAATCATATGAAGAGTAGCCACAGTGGCGTGCACAGGGTTCTACAAGGGGTGTATAAATTATAATCATATGAAGAGTAGCCACAGTGGCGTGCACAGGGTTCTACAAGGGGTGTATAAATTATAATCATATGAAGAGTAGCCACAGTGGCGTGCACAGGGTTCTACAAGGGGTGTATAAATTATAATCATATGAAGAATAGCCACAGTGGCGTGCACAGGGTTCTACAATGGGGGTATAAATTGTAAAAGTGGGAGAGGAGAGGAGGAAAGAGAAACACAGAAGAGAGAGGAGAGAGAAACCAGCTTTGCTCTTGGGAGGATTGTAGGAAGGTGTGTATGTCAAAAGCTGGACCACACCAAATGTGTGCATGAAAAATCTAGTCAAAAGTAACATTTAAGTACAATTTATGTAACCAAGTCTTTCAATTTGAAACCAACCTAATCATCCACAAAAAGTCATGTAATGGAATAATGGAAGAGAATAGGGATGTAAGAACATGTGACAACTGCAACAAGTCAATAACTCGCAGCAATTATGGAAGACAGAGGATAAACTGTGGAGAGGGGCAGGAGGAGAGGGAGGTCAGAGCCCCAAGAAAATACAGAGCTGAACAAGGAAGGTGTAGCTTCTGTAACGGAGAATTTTCAAAAACTAGTAAGGCCTGACACCAGAAAACTTGCCAGTCCAGGAGGGGGGCATACCTCTAGCGGAGGTGAATGCCTAGGAGATAGAGAGAGAGAGAATTAAACCATCCACCACATGTACTACATTTTATTTAATTACCTCTTGGGGCAAAGCCCCTAGAGGCTAGGGGCGAAGCCGCTAGTGATATTATATTTCAATAATATTTGTATTCAAATAAAAGTTTTAGTCATATACAAAGTTGTATACTGTTGCCATGTACCTATATTTGATTTTACAAATATCTTAGTAAAGAAATATGTATCAAATTTGATTATGACAACATAATCCTTATACTAAAGTAACAGGATGTTTGTCTGTCTGTACCAAAGGATCTCGCTAACCGCTGAACTGATCGGGTTCTCCTTAACATAGGTCCCAGGAAGGTTAATAACTATTTTTTTGGGGGGTGGGACACCCCCAACCCCCCAAAAAATGAAAAATACCCCCCCACAAAAAAAAACAACATTTTTTTTTATTATTAACTAAAATTAAAAATGATAGGGGGGAAGGCACCCTCCCCCCCCAAAAAAAAATTCACCCCCCCCCCAAATTTTTTAAACTTTTTCTTTTAAATCTAAAATAAGAAACTGGGTTATTAAATTCGACTCTCTCCTCCTCAAGTGCCCCTTGAGGCCTCTAGGGGCATAGCCGCTAGTCCTTATACTAAAGAAACAGGATGTTTGTCTGTGTGCCTGTACCAAAGGATCTCGCTAACTCCTGAACCGATCAGGTTCTCCTTAACAGGCTAGATTCTAATAGGTCCTGGGAAGGTTTATAACTATTTTGGGGGAGGGTACCACCACCCTCCCAAGATCCCAAGAGAAATCACAGTAAAATCGAAAAAACTGAAATATTCCCGCCGCATAGTGTCGCTAGCGTAGTGGCACTGCGTAGAGACATGAATTTAACAGCTGATTGACCATAGACAAATTATTTCTCAAATTAGATATTTAAAATAAAATAATAACATTTAAATGCCACTAGAGGCCTCTAGGGGTGTAGCCGCTAGTCTTTATAAAAAAGTAAAAGGATGTTTGTCTATCTGTCTGTCTGTACCAAAGGATCTCGCTAACCGCTGAACCGATCGGGTTCTTCTTTACAGGGTAGATTCTCATAGGTCCCGGGAAGGTTTATAACTATTTTTGGGGAGAGTACCACCACCCTGCCAAGAGAAATCGCCCCTAGAAAAAAATTACCCCCACCCCAAAAAAATAGGTTTTGGGATTCAACTCCTCCTCCTCAAGTGCCCCTAGAGGCCTCTAGGGCCGCTAGTAATTAATAATTGAACCAGAAACAAGTTGAAAATAAAAATGAAATCAACGGTAATATAAAAAAATCATACTTGATTTACAGTTTGGTTATTTGTAACAAAAGGGATCTTGATAAAATTGTGACATATGATACTTTTAGAAGACAATAAATAGACACTTTCATAATGATTATAGATTAGCTTAGCTACAAAGGCTTTGGTAAATCCCATATACAGAATAATCATACAAAAATTCTGTTATCATATGTATTTTTATATCTCAAAATACCTTAACTTATGCTAGAGTAACGTACGGGCGAACTAAAGTAATAGAAAAGCCTAGCCGTTAATAAGGTAAACCATATAACAAATTAACAGACCATGTTCGTTGCAAAATATATTTGCTACCAGCAATGACTATAAAAACGTTTTATCCACGGAATCATAACAAAATTTTAACTGTATAATAGTAAATACATTTTCTATTTAATCTTTACCCTAAAGAATGGTTTGTTGAAAAAACAAGGATAACAACATCCACAAAAGCACAGCTCTGAAACTGTAGGACAAACGGACATTAACACTTGAAGAACTGAATAACCATAATATAAATGCATAATTGTACTTTGTTGTCCCAGGAATCAGTATACCAAAAATCAGATAAATCGGATAGTTAGATCACATACAAAATTGTTGTTAAAAATAATAAACATGTTTAAAATGGACGTACGGACATTTTGGTAGTGAATATAGAAGTGCTATGCTTTCTAAATCGTACCTAACTACTACAGGAATAACCATGCAAAGTTTGAAATCGATAAGATAATTCTAACATACATAAAAAAAAGTTTTCCGTAACGGACGGACGGACAGACCGACCCTAATTATAGAAAACCTTCGCTTTTATATTTGTTTATCTACGGGTGCGGGGCAGGATGATTGTATCCATCTCGTAATACAAGTATCTAATATATATCTAATACACTAAGGAACATCAAAGAAAGATAAAAACCTACATGCTTTCTAAAAATAGGTAGTATATTAACCCCCATTAAAATTTATGTCAAAAATTTTCCTAGATGCCAGTTTTAAAATCACCAATACATTTTATTGCATCAGATTATTACAACTAAATCCAGAATTTAAATTTATTTTTAAATACCTGCATCGTGAAAAGAATATAAGATTTTTTGGGAATAATCCCTTTCGTAGCAACGCCCCTTAGGGGGCGATTCGTCGTATTTTTAAAATGGCTTTTGCTAGGCTATTTTAGGTTATATTGGGTTAGGTGATTGCCCTAAAGAGTTAGGCAATTGGCCCCGCAGGGGCTAGAAATAGTAGAAAAGCTACTGTAAAAGGAGCGTTGCCACGAAAGGGACTATACCCGTTTTTTTACCTTTAAATTTGTTGCTAAATGAACTAAATACTTTAATTATAACTGCTTTAATTTATGATTATGATTGATAAATGTAAAGCTAAACCATAATAGAATGTCCTATGATAACATTGCAAGCAACTAACCCTTTTATTGCCTCTAAGTAGTAAAGTCCTAACTATATAAGGGCAGGATTTCCTCCTACTTTAATCATATATGTCGCGCACCTGATTTAGCAGCAGTAGGTAATGTCGCTTTCCATCAAAGTTTTATCCACATGGGGCTACCCTAGTACCAAATACAAGCTAACCTAACCGAACCAAAGTAAAAAACTAACACTTCTAAAACGACGACTGAATTCATTACATGTTACGATACAGTTTCAGGTTCAGATTCTTGGATTACGAGATCTCGCCAATAATAATATTCCCCTTTGCAGCAATGTTTTGTAGCACATGTGCCTTTAATGTGAGACAATACCCTAATAATTTCAAATAATTGCCATCATACAATTTTACTTTACATTAAAAGAGCGGGATTTTTTTTCATTTTTCTTTCATAGTTGAAAATCTTTGAAAATATTTGTAACAAAACAAGGATGACAACATCCATAAAAGCGAAGCACTGAAACGGTAGGACAAACGGACATGAACACTTATATAGTGTCAGAACTGAATAATCAGAATATATAAGTATTAGAGTCGAAGCAAAATTGTAAGTAAATTTGTTGAAAAACTGCTTTATACAGGATAATGTTTATGGACATACTTACATATTTAGGACTTGATTATAGAGTTGCTTCGCTTATAACATTATACTTTGTTGTCCCAGGAATCAGTATACCAAAAAACAGATCAATCGGATTATTAGATCACATAAAAATTTGTTGTTAAAAAAGTAAAAAAAAACAACATGTTTAAACTGGACGTACGGACATTTTGATAATGATTATAGAGTTGCTACGCTTTCTAAATCGTACCTAACTACTAAAGGAATCACCATGCAAAATTTGAAATTGATAGGACAATTCTAACATGCCTAAATTAACGAAAAGAGATATCCGTTACGGACGTACGGACGGACGGACGGACCGACCCTAATTATAGAAAAGCTTCGCTTCGAAAAATCAACATGTTTAAAATGGACGTACTGACATTATAGTAACGATTAAGGAGTTGCTTCGCTTGCTTCTAAATCGTACCTAACTACTAAAGGAATCAACCTGAAAAGTTTGAAATGCCACCACCCTCCCAAGAGAAATTGCCCTAGAAAAAAATTAACCCCTCCTAAAAAATTTTTCGTTTAAAATCTAAAATAATAGATTGGGTTATCAAATTCGACTCTCCCCTCCACAAGTACCCCTAGATGCCCGCTAGTTTGTAATATAAAGTCCTATAGTTACATAAATAAATGTATAAGCATAGATGTATAACCCAGCCAATTACCTGGCCAGGGATGAGGACCTATTTTGTGTAAGCAAAAGCTTTCTGCTCTTTTCTAGCGACTTGGCTATGTTATTTCCGATGCTATTGGCTGAGCCCGTGCTTCTGCTATTCTTTTACTTTAAATTTGCATATCGAAGTCGGCAACAATTCAACACAAATAATGCACCTTGACGTTAAAGAT